>NW_017259200.1:12371-47422 GCF_001594045.1 Atta colombica
ACCACACATAATACACGCGCGCGCGTACACATTTCTAAAAAAACATATATGGGTTTGTATATGCTTCTTGATAGTCACAATTTTGTATCTCAGAAAAATTCTGTATTTAAATTCTTCGTTGCATGACTACAAAGTAAGATATTGAAATTTAAAAAAATGCATTTTATAGGACATGAACAACATATATTCATCATAACAACAAATTTTATTAATTCAAAATAACGTTAACTTTCTTTATAAAAGAATGTTAAATGTCATAATAAAAGTCATTTTTTAAATATTAAAATTATGTTAGAAATCTAACGCTGAAATTTTTTGGCATCGTTTTTAACATTCAAAAATTTAATCCGATGCGAAGTAATGTTCTACTCTGTAAATAAGTGCAGTACTCATATATAAACGAGGTATTAATTTCTCAAAATTGCTAAATAAGCGGATAAAATCGATGTATAAGACAGCTTTAAGATATTTTTCCGAGTTCTTTATGAAATATCTTGAAAATGTTTCTCAAAAAAACTCTTAAAAGTATCTTAAAGATGTTTTATGCGCTGATTTTAGACACTCTGTTCTCATTGGTTAACTTAAAGAAAAAGATGATTATTAATGCAAAAGAATAAATCCGTCCAAAATAATTATTCCAAGTGATATTTATTTATAATAATGTATTATATTTAATAACGATTATTTATTTGAAAATTAAAAATCTGCAGGGTATTACTATATTTTGAACTATTACTTCTCTCTCGAATTTTTAAAAATTTAATGTGTTTGTTAGAAGAATACAAATTTCACAGAAAGGGTTAAAATTTGATGTTTTTTAAACCATTTAATAAACGTCATCTAATAAATATTTAATAAACTTTTATAAAAACGTTTATAAGATGCTTATTATGTTAATATCTACTACATTTTTTTAGTAGTCTAAAAAACTATTTTTCTTTAGAGAATAAGATAATTAAAAAAATTGATTGTCTTCTTGGCTGAGCAAAAATTTATTAGTTATTTCTGTTACAGTTTAAGCAGCCAAAATTTCTACCTCATACATGTGAAATTAAAGTGGTTCTTTATAACGTTAATGCATTGGAATTACTACATAGTTCCAACATCACACAGTTGGAAGAGTTGAAACCATTGCTGAAATGATCATCAATCTCTTATATTCTATTTTGAAAATATTTGAATGAGTGAAAAATGATTAAAACATTTGAATTGTTTATGTAATAATATAAATATGATATCATATATTTCTGTTTTTATTCAGTTTAGCCTTAAACTGGATCTTACACAGAGAACACCATTTTGCTTCATATGCACACGAGAATTATGGCTCATGTTTCAAATATTTGTTGACAGTTTAGGAGAAAGGAAGAAACCTAAAGTATTAATAATAATGATTAAGGTAATAACAATTTTACAGATATATATTCTTATTATATAAATTCATTGTTGGTTACAACGTAAGCAAGGAAAATAAGAATTCTGCAAAATTACATTGTCAATCTTAATGAGATCAAAGAAATATTTGAATTAAAAAGTTAAGAAAATATTTTTCTTAAAAAAAAAATATATAAAAAAAAATATAATAAATTGAAGTTTTAATATCAGATTATGATATGAATTTAAGATCAGTGATGAACCTATTTTGATATTTAGAATATCATTAATAAAAATTCTAACTCTCTAAATTCTTCAAAAGTATTAATTTTATGAATTTAGCATGCTCGTTCAATCTAGAAGCAAATTAATACAACTGAAAAATTTTAATCTGAGCAAGAAAAGCATTAATACAACGCGAAATGTAAAACATATTTCAAGAATTTAGAGAGTGGATCATAATAACTATAACTAAGGAAGCAAAAGATTCGGAATGCATGCATTTTGGATTTATATTTTTTGATATCTGTATTTTTCCATATATACTAAATGCTATATACTAAAATAAATATATACTAAATGCTATATATTAAAGTAAATATTCTAAAGTATGTGTAACTTAATCATTGCTGAAATTTTTATATTCTAAAATAAATATTGCCTTCTCTCTCTCTCTCTCTCTCTCTCTCTCTCTCACACACACACACACGCGCGCGCGCGCACGCACGCACACGATATATATATATGTTTAGCAGAATCTATAACAAATTACATTGTGTATCGATAGTTACAAACCACAATAATAATTATAAGTATAATAATTTCATTGTTAAAGACAGAAAATTTACTATCTTAGAAAAACTCTGTACTTCATAACGCGACTAAAAAGTAAGACATTAAGATAAAAAGAATACGTTTTGAGGATGATTTCTGATTACAATTTCGAGATAACGTTAATCTTTTTTACAAGAACATTTTAAACAAAAGAATCATTTTTGCACATTAAATCTGTTATTTCGAAAACCTGACGTGTTAGTAAAATTTAACTTGCGGCATCGTTTTTAGCATTCAAAAATAAAAAACATCTTATCCGATTAAAAGAAACATTTTCTTGTAAATTAATATTATCTTTATTCACAGTTTGTGAATGTAATACCAAATCCATTTATCAACACTACGATTTCATCGACAGTGATGAAAATGTGATACGTAATTCACATCAATTTAAAATTTTTTGAAATTGATATTGATATACTAGCGTACGGTGACTATCGCTTGTCACGCGAAAAAGGCCGCCATGTCCCTTTCTCTCTGTCATTGTCTAAATCGCTCATTTAGCACACTCTTGCGGCATGCGACAAATTTTCTTGCGATGCTACTCGCGACATGCAGTACAACCTATGCGACTGTTGTAGACGAAGCTTAATAGCTTCGATGATTGACTTGGCATATATAGGCGTCAATAGCAAGCGTAAACAATAGTATATCAAAGACAATCAATGTAAATCTAGATTATACTATTGTAACGAGCATGCTAGCAGATACGAGTGTTGTGACGTGAATACAATTTTCGATACAAGAGTTGAGGGCTTGATATTGTTAATATCATATTAATATATAATAAGTACAAAAAAATTATTAATAAATATACTTCATAATTATTTGAACTTTCGTTTTATTTGTGAAAGTACTTTTAGATATAAGAATATTAAATATTGTACTAAATCAAAATTTACGATGAGAAAATTAATATCAATATTTTAAAAATGTTCGGTTTTAGCTGTAAAATCCGAGGATTTAGAGCTCATCGTCCTAGATTAGTGATTTTGCAGATGGCAGCCCTACTTGCAGCAAGCAGCTGACTTTCTTGGTTATGAGTGCAGTGAGTACAGTTCTCTCATTGCACCATCTGTATCAATAATCAAGAAAGTCAGGAAAAGTCAATCAGCTGCTCGCCTACACGTAAACATATGCTGTATTATACGGACTTACAGACGTGTTTCTTTCTACACGTAATTTTCAGTCGCGGAATAATCAATCGTTTGTGATTGTTAATGATTAACTGATCAAAAATCGATTAATAAATTCCTCGTTTTGTTAAGTAAGTGTAATCGAAAAATATCGACATTGAAACGTAACACAGTTCCAGCCCAAGTCGGCAATTTTTTCGAATTTTGCGGTGCCACGGGAAGTTAGCACCGCAAATTTTCAAGTATTTTTTTTAGCTAAATCAACGGAACTATTTATAAAATCTATCAGGAACTATAGAATTATTGCCAATGGAACTCTTATCAAAATTTGCGGTGCCAAAAGATGAGGTGCTAACTTCACACACACATCCTAACCATCTCCTTTACTCAGCCCATAATATATTAACTCTTTTTTGAAAACTAACTAACTTCGGACAAAATTTTCATTAACAAAAAATCGTCTTAGAATTAGGTTAGGAATACGTCTTCTCAGGGACACCTAAATTGTTCTGAATCACTCTGTATATCTTATTATATGCGATTGCGATGGCTATATGACTATTATTATATTTGTTCAAAAATGTTTTCAACTTTCCATCCACTTTAATATGTGGCCACGTTTAAAATCTTTTATTAATTCTTTAGTCTGAGGCTGACAATCGTACTTTCACTCAGCTTTGTAATTGGTAGGCACAACTTGATAGAAATTCTCACTGCATCGCAGCTGTAATTTTGTAATGGTGAATGTGTTTCGACACTAGATTTATGTCATTATTTATTAATTTCGAGTTCAAAACGTTCTAATGTTTTCGCTTTGTTAATATAAGTTTTGCATAATCGATTTCCAGCGTTGTCTCCTAATGCCCATAATATATGTTGTTATAATTTATTATTAAGCAAAAGAATCTTTATTAATTGATTCATTGAATCATTGTATTTAATCCTAATATAGTTTTATCATAATATAGTAAACAGTATAAAGTTTTCATTCAATTAAGCATAATAAATAGTATAAAGTTTAATTCAATTACTTTAAGCATAGTAAATAATACTTGACAAATTTTTTATTGATATGATATATGTGTACCGGAGTTGTACTAATTTTAAAACTTTATCTTCTATTTTAATGAAATATTGAAGATGAGCTAATAAAAGGTCGAAATATCTATCATTATTATAAAAGATTATTTTATAAAGATCGCTTTCGCTATAAAACTTTGTGTAGACTTTCGTGCTCTTTATTTAGCAAATTTGATTTATTCATAAAATAGCTATCATTATATAGTATGATTTCATCTACTTTGCAGCCATTTTGAAGTTGATATATTATGATAAGATTGGTAATTATAGACTAAAACAACAATTTTTTATTATTTTACTTTATGTCCTACATGTTTTGTTTAGCAGATAAGCTATAATATATCCAATATATTGATTTTCCCCCAGAAAATCAGCTGATTTCAATGAAAGCTAATTTCAGAACCCCATACTAATTTCACAATTAGTGTAGGGTTTTTTAAAGTTTTATAGTCAACATAAAATATGTAGATAAGAAATTCGAATTTCCCTAATGAGAAGAAGCATCTCTGATTTGCTCTTTTCAATATTGTATATTTTTCACAACGCTAAATTTTTTTACAATGATGATTATAATGATCACAATTATGACTAAATATTTAATAATATTTAAGGTACAACTGATGCTTGTACTATTAACGTATTAAATCTGCTTATAAAAATTGGAACAAACAAATTTTCCAATTTTATTATTAAGAATAATAAAAACAAATCGCATATTAATGTTATTATAATTCTTATTGTTGTGTACGGAGAGAGGATCCGGATTTTCATTCTTATGAGAAAGTTTCATTCTGTGAATTAATTTTTAATTGTGATAAGAGAAAGAGAGAGAAATCGCGTCGTCATTCAGAACAAATATCTTAATTGGCAACTTAATCTTATGGGCTGTTTGTGGGGTACATGCCTTGGAAAGTCCGGATTTAATGTATAAAAATACAGGTTTCTCAACTCGGCATATGTAATTTCTTGATCAAATATGCGTGCGTATGTGCGCATGTATTAGCATGGGTAAGGTCCCCATGGTTCGTCACTTCCGTAGTATTGCCAAGTATTCCGTAGTATTTGATGCCAAACCCTCTCTGTTGTGAGTGTACATCTGTATACTTATAAAACAAACTATATTTAAATATTCCTGCTTATATGTAGCTGTTACATAGGATACAAAGACAAATATGTAGAAAATTACTTTTTAAAAGTAACTAAACTATGAAAGTAACTAAACTATGAAAAATTTTAGCACTATTTAATTAAGGCATCTATTAGTAGCAACTAAACATTTCGATTATACATATATTAGAGTAATACTAATAGGATATTTACAGAATTAAATTAAATAGAAGTTGCATATAAATCTCAGCTTTGAATTGATTTAAACTCAATTTAAATAAATAAATTAAACACGTTGCTTTTAAATAAAATTATATGAATTCTTTTGTAAAATATTATTCCCTTAGTTATTCTGCATAAAAAAAGTATTAAATATTATTTATCAAAAAATCAATATTTTACGAGATACATTACACTTTTTAGAAACATTTTGACATAAAACATCTCATAAACTATTAATTCTTTTACAACTATACTCTAAACATGTTGTGCACAGAATAGTAAGATGAATTGATGTGGAGAAAACACGCAGTTGTCATTAATACAAAAATATATAGTTGCACATTGTAACTTGTATAATTTTAACAGCGACTGTATATTATTTCTACATCTATTGACTCATTATTACCATATTTTGTGTATAAAAGTATTAAGTCACCAAAAACATTAATACTTTCCGAGATATTTTATATTTCATGTCAAAATGTGTCATAATTAGTGTAAAATATCTAATAAACATTGATTTTTTGATAACCTTATACTTTTTTATTCAGAATAATGAAGGAAATAATATCTGTTAAGTTTTTCTTTAAGGTCTTATTGAAAATTAAACAGGGAATGCAACACATATATTTTTATAAACATCACCTGGAATACAGCGATCGTTCGAGAAAGCCTCCTTTCGAAGCGCGCACAAGCACGTGTCGAAACTCGGAGCAGAATCGGACCTGCGCATTCTTGCGTACATTAATTATCTGAAAGCGCCATATAACAACGCGGCGCCATAAAGGCACTACTATGATAACCGAATACATAACATATAGTTTTTTTCCCCTTTTCTGTAAATTTGAAATTTTCCTGATAAAAAAAGATAAAAGATCTCCTTAACGAGAAAATTTCTTTATATTGCGTTGTAAACGCTAATTATGTTACATTAAATTGATTCGTGGAAATATTTTTCTCATTTACTGGTATTTCTCGCTGCATCTTTTCTTGTATCTTTTCTTCGCCGGTTGTATGATTTATATTTGCAAGCCCTTTCTCTGACAATTATCGGCTCTTTGCTCTCATTTCTGATTCGTTTTGGTTTATTTAATTAGGATTGGACATGCTTAAATCTATGTGATTTGTATCGTAAATATCCTGTCTTTCTAAACGCAATTGATTTATATCAATATTATATATATGGAGTTTTCATATTTTGCCATTCTCTTTTTATTAGATAATATATAATAGATTTCCTAATTATTTTATTAAAATATCATGGCACTATTTTATATTCTTATCTAAATATTCGCATGCTGCAATTTTATCATTGACCTGAAAATTTCTTCACTATCATCTTTTTTCTGTACTTCATCTCTCTCAAAATCCTTTGGAAAAATTAAATTTAATCGATTACATAACTTTCGGCCGAATTATTTCGACTGGTGATTGTTTCAATTCTAAGATTGGTTTGATGCGATAGTGGAATAAGAATTTTTACACCTTCTCTCTTACATTTCTTTCGACAGATTTATTTTACGCAGAAATTGTTTCAGGGTTTGCACAAATCTTTCTGCTTCATTGATAATTGGATGATATGGAGTCGTACGTTTATGGATGATTCCATTGCCTTTAATTAAAGTTTAAAAAACTTGCGATTAAAAGTCGGCTCATTATCTGTAACTATCATTTCATATCAGAAATGTCAAATCTCGAAAAAATTTCTCGACATTTGTCCATTGTACATTTATATAAATTTATGTAATGGATAATATCATTACTATGATATTATCCATTACATAAATTTCGGGCCACTTGATATAAGCTTCTACATAAACTAGGTATGATCCATAAAAGAGCCTACAAAATCTCCATATGAATTGGAAAGGTTCGTAGGTTCCCAATAATGCAACAATACTAGTTTAGGATTATTTTGAAAAAAGCTACATTCCTTACAATTTTCTACAGTTTTTAATATCTTTATCAATGCCTTACCACCATAATTAACATAATTTCTACTTAAGCTCTTTATTTTTACTATACCTACAACAAGATTCCATCTTTCAACGCGAATTCGTGATTCTGTAGACCTAATTTTTTTTAAAGATTTGCCTATTTCCAAAATTCCAACTATTTTTGAAAGATTTGCATCCTTCGTCATTTTTTCACGAATTTCCGCTCTTACCAGTAACATACAATATTATTATATCAAGATTTCTAATGTATAAACATCCAACGCGTCATAATTTGTAATAAATTTTTCTTTAATTGGTAATTGTGGAAAACCATCAGCGTTGGTGATTTTTGACTATGATTTTCAAATTTTTTATATTTAATATTAAAATTGAATCCTGTAAAAATTCCATAGTATTGCATCCGCATCATATTATATGCCGGTAGTCCTTTCTGTGGGTTCAAGACTTGTCTAATAAATTTATCATCTGTGAGGAGTGTAAAATGATTCCCATACAGGAAGTTATGAAATTTTTTAATTCCGAAAATTATAGCAAACGCTTCTTTATTTATCTGTGTGTACTTTTTTGAATTTCATTCAACGAGGCATATTGAATCACACGCTCCATCCATAAACATGTGACAAAACAGATCCGACCTCGAACGGATTGGTGTCGATCGTTAGAACTATTGGCGTTTTCGATTTAAAAGATACCAATATACTCTCATTATAGAATACCTGCTTGGTACGTAGAAGACGCACTCATATTCCGGCATTCATTTAAAATACTTTTTTTTTAATAAGTTATTTAACGGTTTTAAAATATCACTCAGACTTTTGATAAACCGACCATAATAATTGATTAGTCCGATAAACGCAACTAAGATTAATAGATCTTGGGAGCTTTTCTACCGCATATATTTTTTCCTGCTTCATTTTAATACCGCCCTTCCCAATTATGTGCCCACAATAAGAAATTTTATCTTTTATACGAATATTTCTTTAAATTAATACGCACATTATATTCCAATAAATGTTTCAGAACTAATTCTAAACATTCAAAATGTTTTTTTCAAATTTGACTCGCGATTTTAATGTCATCGAAAAATACCATCACCCCCGGAATGTCTTTCAAGATATTTTCAATCGGTTTTTGCCACAGGCGCTGACGCCACTCCGTATGGTTAACATTTATACAAGTCTTTCGATGTTTAGAGTAAGAATTTCTTCATTTTTATCTTGTAGTTCAAGTTGTAGATAGACTTGTTTTAAATATAGTTTCGGGAATACTTTACAGTAAGACATTCTAACGAATAATTCGTCATGGGTCGTGAATTAGATGGGTAATGAATTACGATATTCATCGATTACTAAAATTAAATTTTATCGTTTATTTATCGTAACGCTAAAATCTTCACAAATTCTTATCCCTCCATCTTGCTTTAGAATCGATATCACCGACGTAGCCCAATTGGAATTTTTTACCGGTTCTAAAATGCCAGCTTGCATAATTTAATTTAATTCATTCTCTACTTTCTTAATTTGCAATATGGAACTGGCTTATTTCGAAGAAACATTGGTTTTGCATGAATCTGATTTTAAATTTAATTGAGCTTTAATTTTCATAATTGGAGAAAATTCTTTACTTACTAAATTAGTATATTTTTCCAATAATTTTTTAAGCCGATTTTCAAATCATTGTTCTATTAAATTTACTGGTTGTATTTTCTCCAAACTTTCTTTTAATTTATTGTATATACATTTGTATTGTATATACAATTGATCTATTCCCGATCCGACAACGGCTGCTTATCATAGTTTACTATCTATATATATATATATATATATATATACAATACTTAAATGATTAATTAAATTATTATTATCTTTTACTTTTACGTTTATATATCTCATAGGAACAAAACTTTTCTTATAGTATAATCGCACCTTTAAATCTATTTTTTAAATTTATAACTTTGGGAAGTTTTCAGTCAACGGTGATCTGCTAATGTCTCACCACGGCTCCGGAATCAACATCAAACAATATCTTTCGATGTCCGACCTTGCGAGAGATCGTATATTTTGCTCATAATGTTCACTCACTTTATCCACAATAAAGATGTTTTTAATATAATCAGTTTTTCTTTTCTTTTTGTCTTTTTCAAATGACCAAAACTTCCACATTCTAGACATTTAATGCTTCGATGAAGAGAGCAAGAAGGCGCCAAGTGATTTTATCTAAAACAAACAGTTTTGTCGGATTTATATTTATTTTTAATGTCTTGAATTTTCGGAATCCTTTGCTGAAAACATCTTCTTCATCTCCTGTCTCGTAGATGATTGCTCCGTTCTCTTGCGCTCCTTTTCAGTTGATTTCTTCTTATTTTTACCTCTAGCTTTCACTTGCTCATCCTTCAATTGATGGATTGTTTGGTTTACTATCTCCATAGTACAAGCTATCCTTAAGCCCAGTCCATGATTAGATCGACAGGTTCCAATAATCTGACTTAAATTCATGAGTTTTTCATTCCAAACACGAATTAATTTCTCAATTCCGTTTTAAGATAATTGTATCAAGATAATTGTAATCAAATTTACAATATATACTAAAAATTTTTGCAGCGCAACCATATATTCTTAAGCTGATTCTCTATCTTTCTACATTCGTTTGCGAAATAAATCTCCGCGATTTCCAATGATTCCGGCGCGTAATATTCTTTCAATTTGGAACATAATTCCTCAAATGTTTCTGAGTACGGATCGACAGAGTCAAGCCGATCACATATACCAAATGCTTCGATTCCAATATAAACAAATACGCCACTTTCTCCTTTCTGGCCGTTACATGAAAAAACTTTAAACGAACCTTCTTGTAACCAATGTTTCTACGTTTGCGCAGTCGGATCAAACTTCTCAATCTATAATATAACGCACTCTGCGCCTTTGACTGTTCGATCGGAAATCATGAATTAAATCCCGATAAGTGATTTCACCGCTAGTACCAGTGCTAGGCAGTGACATCTTGACTTTTTCTTGAAACGGCAGAGAGAAAAAAATTTTTTTTAAGCCAGAAGCCACAATAAATTACTACCACAGTTTCGAGCAATCCACTGTAATCCCATCCTCGTCACCTTGTTAAGTTTTTCTTAAAGATTTTGTTGAAAATTAAACAGGGAATGTTGACAGCACATATATTTATATTTTTATAAATGATAAAATTGAATATCTTAACAAGATTCTCACTACTTAAAATAACAATAATACTGATTCAAAGCTAATAAAAGTCAGTGCGGAAGGAAGTGCACAACTTAAAGTGATGACTTAACTAATAATAATTTATTTGTGTCAATGTGTAATTTATTTATGTCTTCTTTATTCACAGTGTCAAATTTTCTTTTGAGTCTTCTTCAGCAAATAATCATCGCATAATAATTCGTGAAGAAGACATTACAAAAAAAAATTGTTTTTTTTATTCGGACTTATTGCATAATTTCACATGTACAAACGTCAACTATTTATACACGTATGTTTCATCTTCTAAATTGTACTTATATATAATAATATGTACCTTCGTGTATTTTATATATACAAAATTTAAACAACAAATAAATCAATAAGATTATAAAATACATAAATTAACCATTCGTATTTTTTTTATTCATAAATAAACTTATTACAAAAGAAAAAACTGATTTATGTATTTTTATATTTATTTTCCCAAATAAAATATGCTTATATAAATGCATAAGTTTAAAATGACTGTCTCGCATCAAAATGCTTTTTAAATTTAGTGACTTTAGTTTTGATAAGACTGCCCGTATTACGTTATGCATTGTAAATGCGGATTGAATTTGGATTGCGAAGTAACTTTTATCTGATTAGTTAATAGATCTCTCCTACTGCGCATTCACAGGAACGCTTCATCTTTCTAATTTTATCATGTGAAAAATTCACGTATCGAAGGTCTGATTAATCGTTGACGTTCTTCCGTTTTATAATCGCTTCGATTTACGCTATAGATATTATAAATCGATCTACGGAAATGCTTAATGTTAAATGAAATCACTGAAATAAATGAAATAAACGTAAAAATATTTTAAAATTTAACAATTTCTAACATTTAGATTAGGAATAGGGAGTACTTTATTTACTGACGTTCCGTCGTTTTACGCGAATTTTTCGTCGGGTGCGCTTCGAATTAACTAGTGCGCTAATATTGTAAGTAGTTATTAGCATGGTGGAATTAGAAAGGTGATCCTCCGATGACCTTCCGATGAATGCGTAGTAAGTTGAAAGTAGTAGAGGGATCTGTCAGTCAATCAAATATTGAGTTTATTTGCAAAAATTCACATAATTCGTTCACGCTGCAAATAAGCTCTATAATTTCTGATTTCTCCGCCATTATGCGCAATTACCTTACTAATTCCACCATGATTACTAGTTCTTTTTAGTGACGCCATTTGTGGAGTATTATTTGTAAGATAAATCAAATTGATTCATAAATAACTAGTCAAATTGTTGTATTATCGATTCATTAATATAAAGTTTTAAAGGCTGATATCATATTTGTTGTATGACAAATTTTTTAAGTATGTCAATTGAATGCTAAACAAAGAGATCCGAAAACTTCTTTGTCTTACAGTTAATTAATTGACTTGACAAACTTGTCATACGACAAAAAACGGATGAATGTAATATTAGTCTAGCCATAGTGGAATCAAAAAGTGAAGCATTGCGCATGATAGGATACAGATGGGGCGAATTTTGATCAATCAAACGCATCAGCATTGCATGGCATTTCAAGATCATGCTGATCAGAAATGTGTGTGACAGAAATTGGAAATAGGCATGAGTAGCTGACAGGTTTGCCGTTAATTTTAAAAAAGATAAATGTAAATGAAAGTGGAGGAGCTCGAATATAAACTCGAGAGAGGAGAGTTTCCATGAATCTTCATCTTCATAATGAGCACCAATCTAATCATCTTAAATAGAAGGCAAAATGTGATCGACACCTCTATACTATCTGACCATGCGCAGCGAGAAAGTGGTTGGCCTGGAGAGTACGGGACTGAAAATTGTTCAGAGAATCATCAGGATCGGATCACAGGCAGATACGCTCTCAGACATGTGGAAAATCTAGAATGGGAGTCCCTCCCTCAGAACAACAAGCTGGGAGAGCTACAAGATGGATCTTAAGGCTATCTTAAAGAGTGCTCCAATTAGATTTCACTCTAAAGAGAATATAAAATTAGCGGCTCAATATGTGAGTGACGCAATAAAAGAGGCCTATGAGTCTAACTGCCCGGAAAGGTCGAAACATTCACCGACCAAGATATTATAGTGGAGCGAAGAGCTCTCGTAAGATCGAAAGTGAGAAAACTCTTCAACAAGAAGAAGAAACTCAACAGCGGATTAGGAAGCTTATAAAACAAACACAACGCTATTATAGTAAAGCGATAACTATCGCTAAAAGAAAAAGTTGGAGGAAGTTTTGTGAAAGTATTGAGAGTAGTGAAAGCATTGAGAGTGCTCCTAAATTATCCAGACTAAATGAAATCCTCAGATTCAATCCTCAATTCTTCTCGCTTGGGCTGCTTAAAGCTTCTAAACGGAAATTATACCGAGACAACAAACAAAACTCCTAAACATCTAATGTCTACTCACTTTCCAGGTTTTCAAGAAGACACATGCTATAATGCAACAAGGAATTAACAATCTGGGGAACAATATAAGCTCAGAAAATAGACATTGGTAGCAAACGTGGTATCGCCTGACGGGCTATTAAGACCTTCGAATCTTTCAAATCGCCGGACGACATTACCCAGTGCTGCTCAAAGAAGGAGGAGCCTCTAATGGGCCTTCTGACAAGGGTGTTTAGAGCTACCATAGCTCAGACATACATTCCGCAGGAGTGGCACCAGAGCGATACCCGCCAGAGAGAAAAGGCCACATCATGGCTAAAGACTACAGCTCTATCAATTTCACATCCTTCATTCTAAAGATACTGAAAAGACTAATCGACAAAGTACCTAAAAAAACAACTCTCTTCGTACTCAGCGGCTGATTTTCTTCTTAGTAGTTAGGGAACAAAATCTACAGCATTACTCTGCATTATCTAGTGAACGGAATCGAAACTCAGCTAGCTGCTAAGAAATATGCATTGGGCGTCTTTATCGCTTTTGATAGCACCTTAATCTCGTTAATGAAAGACGTCATGGTATGATATAAAATTCCAAATGCATTTGTGGACTGGACTCAAAGCATGTTGGAGGACAGAAAACTGACCGTCAGTCATGGTAATATCACCATTGAGGAGAGTCCGGCGTCAGAGTGCCCACAGGGGGAGAGTTCTCTGATGCCTGAACGAGCTTCTCAAATTAAAGAAGTCTAATTTCCAGGTCTACGATTATGCAGATGACATAGCCATAGTTAACAAAAGCAACTTTCTCACGATCTTCAAGGAACGTATAGATGAAGTCTTGATATCGTGCAAAATTGATGTTGAACGAAGGAACTGATAGTAAATCCGGAAAAGACTTCGGCTTCAAGATTTTCACTAGAAAAGTCAAGACTGAACTAATAAAGCCTTTGAGACATTGAGGAAAGAAAATAAATTATCAGATGAAGTATCTAGGAGTATATTTGGATCCAAACCTGAGCTGAAAATCACACTTCGAGAAAAAGAAGAAAAAGTTGCACATTTCCATGTGGGCTTGTAGAAGAGTCATGGGCAAGAATTGGGGAATAAACTTCAGGGTTATCCTGTGGCGAAATGATTCTATTACCTTTCAGAAGTGATTCTATTACCAAGACATACATATGCTGCGATTATCTGGTGGCCAAGAATGGAGAAAATGGAGGCAAGGCACCTGCTCAAAAGCCTTCAGAATGATACCTGAGGACTGCGACAGAAGTCATAAAAACTATATCAATCGAAGCGCTAGAAGTGGCACTTAGTTCTCCGTCTTTGAATCTAGTGATCATCATTATAGCAAGACAAGCAGCATATAGAATGAAGAGAAGTGGAAGGAAATCAGGCTTGGCCACACTAGGCTGAATCTGTCTGATAGGTTTCTCTTCACATTGAAACAAGATACGATCCCCGATCTTGCTTCCCAGAAAACATCGGCTGGAGAAGACCTTTAAGGTTATGATAATGGTTAGGGAAGACTGGCAAAATTCCAACTTCCAATCAATTAAAACGGGATACACAGATGAATCGGGAACAAGTGTTCGTTTTAGGATAGGCACCTACGGCTCCAACGCCAATCACGAAAAAAGTATATCAATAGGGAGGCTGTCCACAGTTTTTCAAGCTAAGGTGCTTGCCATCTCGAGATGAGCAGAACTCCTGATTGACAGAAAAATCAGACACTATCTACATCTGCTCAGCTACATAGCAAAACAGCTATTGATTGATGTACTTGCAAAGACCTTTACAGAATCATTTGTATGTAGTTTGGGACTATATGCAAGTCCTTCACAAACTAGGGGAAACAAACCAAGTTATCCTAGTATGAGTCTTTGGACACCAGGGCATATCTTGCAATGAGAAGGCGGACGGGCTAGTAAAGCTGGAGACAGAAATGGCCGAACCATCAGAGTTCTTTTTATGCTAGGTAAAAAAAACATCAAGGAAATGCTGATGAATGAAACAATCTAATCTTGCTATAAGTGTACAACTTTGCTTCCGCCGTTTTTTTTCCGAAATTCGAGGTTTTATTGTAAAAAACTGGTTATACATTTATGATTCAAAGTATTGTCCATCGTTGGTCACTACTTTCTCTTTCGGGTAGCATACGAATCCCGCGTCGAAAAAACTGGTCATCTTTTGAGGCTCCACGAATCGATTCAATTTTTTACTTCTTCATAAGACTGGAAGTGCTGGCCGTGAACTGGAAGTGCTCAGCCAGGCTGTGTGCCGTTGATCGAAACAAGTGATAGTCAGAGGGAGCAATGTCTGGAGAATACGGCGGGTGGGGTAGGACTTCCCATTTCAATTCTGTCTTATGTTAAATTATTTTTTAAGCAATCCTATTCTTTTTCATAAATTTTTGCATTAACACTTAAATTTAAAATGAATCATTTTAATGAATTTTTTTGTGATTGATTTTATATAATATTCTGAAATAATGAACTTTCATATAAAGAATTTTTTACAACAATTAGATATCTAAATAAACTCATGGTCAAAAGAAAATATGTAAAGCGTTATAAAAAATAAAGATTCTTCCTTTATAAAAAAGATTTGTCTTCTCTTTTATATTAAATATATAATATATATTTAATATTAAAGAGAATTTTTTGGTTGGCTTTATTTTCAATAAAACAGCATAAAAGGTATTTTCACTGATGTAAAAAACTCTTAAAAAGTAAAAAATCAATGAATTGATACTATGTCGGGACATAATAATAATTATACAAATTAAAATTATATCATAACAGAAATTTATAATTATTATGTCGCAACATACTTTTAATTTCGTGTACAGATATTTTAATGTTTTAATATTGTAAAATTGCTAATAACAACATGCATATGGCAAACCATTTTATTTTATAATAATAAGAAATATTCTAAGGCTAATATTGAAGAACTTAAATTTCTATCTGCCGGTTCATAATTATGTTGTTACGTAATAATAATTCAACAAATTATAATTATGTAAAGGCATAATAAAAATTTTATGAATTAAAATTATATCCTAAAAAGGACTATTTTTTAGTAAGTAGTAAGTTTTATAAAGATT
This sequence comes from Atta colombica, assembly GCF_001594045.1. NCBI lineage: Eukaryota > Metazoa > Arthropoda > Insecta > Hymenoptera > Formicidae > Atta > Atta colombica. The sequence goes on from NW_017259200.1 coordinate 28,811, forward strand.
TATTAAAGTAATTGCTTAAAATGAGCCTCGCGAGCTTCAATGCACGTTTCCGCACGAAGAATTACATTTCGATGTCAAACCATTGCTTCATCAATAGTTTTGTACAACTATTTGTATCCTTCCAATAATTTCTTCAGGTGAAGCGGGCTCCGTTGTATATACAATTTTCTTCAAATGATCAAAGAAAAAAGCGGTGTCAGGTGACTTATTAATAATTAATATGTAATATATTAATCCATTTCCTTTTACATATTTTCCTCTCTTGTCTTTCTAAATTAAAAATTTCTCGTACCGCACAGGCCATCTGATTGATCTATATTGGCCTATCTAGCGACCCGAAAAACATTCATTTAGAAAATTAGTTACGTCTCGGTATGCATGCGGTGATGCTCCATCCTGTTGAAAAAAAAAACTGTTCTCTGCAGAAGAGGAATTTCTTCCAAAAAATCTGGGAGCTTTTGTCTTAAAAATACGACATAACTTCTTCCCTGTAAAAAAAACATGTCATATTACTATGTATTGATACATATTGCTAGTCAAACAAGAAATTTTTTATATTTTTTACCATCAAAATATCTAGTACAAAAGTGGGATTGATAACTCTGTCACCCAAAATGTCTGCCCAGTAGTTCAACTTCCATTTATATATATTGAAAGTTGTGCGTGTGTATCATATGTGGATTGGGAGTACAAATAAGTTTTCGCCGTTTGCAAAAGACGGCGCCACTAATAAACTATAGTTAAAATGTTGTTTGATGTAAAACGACATATCGTAAGATTGGACATCCGGCAATACCATAACCTTGAAATATTAGCGATTTTGTATTAGCATCATATATTTTTTTTTGTACGAAAATGTCGAGTTTTGAGCCGAATAAGCATCACTTGCGCTTTCAACTTTTGATTTACTTCTTTAATTTGAAGAAATCTGCAGCTGAGGCTCATAGATTGCTTGTAGAAGCATATGGTGATGCAGCCTTAAATGAGAGAAGTTGTCGTGAGTGGTTCCAAAAGTTTAAGAACGGTAAATTTGACATCGAAGACAAAGAACATAAAGCTGAAAGTGTACGAAGATGCGGAATTGGAAGCATTATTGGATGAAGATTCGTGCCAAAAAGAACGCAAAAAGAACTTGCACTTATATTAGAAGTGACTCAACAAACAATTTCATATCGTTTGAAATCATTGGGAATGATTCAAAAGCAAAGGAATTGGGTTCCATATGAACTGAAGCCGAGAAACGTTGAATGCCGATTTTTCACATGTGAAATGCTGCTTGCCAGACATAAACTAAAGGGTTTTTTGCATCGTATATCAGTCACTGGTGGTGAAAAATGGATCCACTACGATAACTCAAAGAAGAGAAAATCATGGAGACAATTGGTCATGCTTCAACATCGACAGTCAAGCCGAATATTCATGGAAAAAAACTTATATTGTGTATTTGGTGAGATCAGCTTGGTGTCGTGTATTATGAGTTGCTCAAACCGAATGAGATCATTACTGGGACTCTCTACCGAACACAATTGATGAGATTGAGCCGAGCACTCAAGTAAAAACACGCCCACTACTACTCCAGGCATGACAAATTATTCTCCTGCATAATAATGCTCGACCACATGTTGCGGCTCCGGTCAAAACCTACTTAAAAACACTCAAATGGGATGTTCTACCTCACTCGCCGTATTCTCCAGACATTGCTCCTTAAGACTACCATTTGTTCTGATCGATGACGCATGGTCTGTCTGAGCAGCACTTCACATCATATGAAGATACCAAAAATTGTATTGATGATTGGATAGACTCAAAAGAAGAAGCGTTCTTCCGACGCGGTATCTACATGCTATCAGAAAGATGGGAAACAGTAGTGGCTAGCGATGGCCATTACTTTGAATAAAACATTATGTACCGTTCTTTCACAATATAATGCTTAATTTTTGATAAAAACGGCGGAAACTTATTTGTACTCCCAATAATTTCATAATAGTGTTGATTGTGGCAGTTGAATATGCCTGTGAGCGTAAATAAAGATTCATCTGTCCACATTATATTTTTTAGAAAACTTTCGTCGGCTTCGTTGTTGAAGAAGCCAACGATAGAAATTTTCTCTGGCGGTGGTCTCTTTCCTTTAACTCCTGTACTTGTGTACGATGAAACGGATATAACAAATCATGTTTCAATATCCTGTGGACTGTTGCGTTGACTGATATTTAATTGACGGCCTATTACACGTGTACTAGTCGTAGCATCTTCCTCGATCATGTCCTAAATCATTCTTCTGTTTCGATTCTTATTCGATGTTTACAACCAGCGTTAATTTTGGGTTTTGGCATTAAACAATTATTATTTCGGAATCTTTAATCTAATCTTTCGAAAGTTTCTTCGGATAGGATGCATGCGATTTGGATAGCGCTCTGTATATAATCTTTCCGCACACTTACACACAATTTGAAATCGGTCAATCTTCAATAACCGAGAGAATAGTTTTTCATATTTTATTTATATTGTATATTTTATATTGTAGCCATTATCTCTATTTAAATAGTTAGGGTGTTTTTGTCTCTCTATGGCTTCTCTATATATACTTCTCTATATATTTTTTCTTGGAAAGTATGATGAAATGTTGACTATTGTGGTCGTTTTATCAAATAGTACTTGATGTACTGTTTCGATGTTGTGTTCTGATAATGCTAATTGCATGATGTGTTTTAACCTGACATCACGTTGATGTTCTTTTATCCGTTGGTTGATCATTCTTCCAGTTTCTCCAATGTATACTTGCCCGCAGGAAAGTATACTCATGTGGGACTATGTGGAGGTCTTTGATCTTTAGGATTTTTTAAGATTTGTCCTATCTTTTTGGGTGGTCTAAAGATAGTTCGGATATTGTGTTTGTTTAATATTCTGCCAATCCGATCTGTTGTTCCTTTGACATATTTGACATGGGAGAATGGATAAGATCCTTTCGTCTGATTGTATGTCAGAAATCGTTGTCTTGTTTGCATGTTTATTGATTGTTTCGATTATGTTCTTTTTTTGTCGTGTCCATTTTTCTGTAAGGCTATTTTTAAATGATTAAGTTATGTCTGTAGATGTTCTTTGTCAGAGATGGTGAAAGCTCCATGCAAGTGAATTGATTGCAAACTGTTTTTGTGTGCTGGGTGATGTAACTTGACTTGTAGGTATCTATCTGTGTGTATTGGTTTTCTGTACACTTGATGGCCTTAGTACCGTCAGCTTTCTTAAAAACAAGAACATCTAGGAAGAGGAGTTTTCCGTTTTCCTCTATATTTATAGTGAAGTGGATATTTGGATGTTGATTTTTGAGGAAAATAAGGAATTTAGAGTTCGCCTCTGCCGTGTCTCCATATCATGAACATGTCCTTTATATAACGGAACCAAATTTCTGATTTTTTGAATATTTTTCTGAGGGCCTCTTTTTCAAAATGCTCCATAAAAATGTTGGCGATTACAGAAGAAATAAGAGAGTTTATTGCCGCTTCTGAAGTTTGTTCATAAAATTTATTATTATAGGAGAAGGAAGCAGTGTTAAGCAGTGCTCTATTAGCGGGATGAGATCGAAGGAGAGAAGGACTTCATATGAGACCTTTATTATATTTAGTGTCTTTCATTAGGACTTGTATGAAAAGAGATTCTACATCGAAACTTACAAGCAGGTTTGTGGAACGTAGTCGGATTTTTTGGATCTTTTGTATGAAGTCCGTTGAGTTAGTTATGTGTGATTCGGATTTTCCAATGAGGGATTGTAGTGTTTATGTTAGGAAGCGAGATAAGTTGTATGTTGGGGAGTGTATGGCGCTAACAATCGGCTTGAGTGGGATATTTGATTTGTGCACTTTTGGTAGTCTGTATAATCTTGGTGGGAAAGGATTTATAGCTTTTAATGTTGATTTGGTTTTACTGGGAATGTTGCTTTTTTCCATCAAGATCTTAGTGTTCTACACGATTGTATTAGTTGGATCTTTATCAAACTTTGTCTGAGAGAAGATTCATCATCTTTTTCTTATAGTCTGATGTGTTCATGACTATTGTCGTGTTGCTTTTGTCGGCTGGAAGCACGATGATGTCCCTATTTAAATCTTGGAAGATCAATCTCTTGTCTAGTGATGTTTGGTGGAGGGTTTGGTTTTCGAAAAGATATTGGTTACCTGTCTGCTATTATTTGCTTCTGATGGGAGTCGCTAGATGATTGATTCTATTTAGCTGATAATCTCTTCCTTTGGAATCTTTCTAGGTGCCACTACTAGTCTTTGGTAAGCGTAGATATAGTGTTTTGAAACAAGTCTTTGTTGGATAGGTTCTTGACGTTAAATAGAGAGGGGATTTTTGTGGATTTTTGTGAGGGACAAGGTTTATGTATTACTGTTTCTGTCTTCCAGAGGATTATGTGTGGATCTTCATATGTAATATGATTGTTCATATGTAATATGATCTAGGGTTTGCCAGATATCATGCCGCAACGTAGTGAATAGATACAGGTAGAGTTTAAAGGTTTTATAGGAAGTCTGGACTATTTGTGATATAGTGAAGTGGATGCGTTCTTTGATGAGGATGAAGCTGATTTTATGAAGGATGTTTTTGGATTTGTGAGTTCCTAGGTGATCCTTGAGTAGTTGTAGGAACTTTGGGATGATGTTATTATCCTTACAGTGTTTTAGGAAGTTTGATAGTTTCTTAGGAACCTAGGGACCCTAGCTAGGGACCTGAGTTTGCTGAAAATGTTTACTTTAGCAATGATACTCTCTCTATAGAGGTATTTGATAATATTCTTGAGATTTCCACGAATGCTTTCTATATAAAGATTATGCGTTTCGCGGGTTTTCTCCGTCCAGATCTATTTTTGAAATGTCAACGTTTCGTGAATCTTGCAGTCCATTTCATCAAGGCGAGGCGCAGCCTGATAGTGAAGATGAGCTGTTCCTCCGGGTCGTTCCTTTTATACCATATATTATGCTACTTGTTGGAGAAGCGAAAGAAGAGAATTGTGAGTGGGGGAAGGGGGAGAGATGGGGGAGGAATCGGTCTTCAATAACCGGGAGAATAGTTTTCTATATTTTATTTATATTATATATTTTATATTGTAGCCATTATCTCTATTCAGATAATTAGGGTATTTTTGTATCTCTATTGCTTGTCTATACTTTCCAAGAAAGTATAATGTATGATGTAATTGGCTATTGGTGGTCGTTTTATCAAACAATATTTGATGTCCTGTTTCAATATTGTGTTCTGATAATGCTGATTGCGTCATGTGTTTTAATCTGACGTTGATGTTCTTTTATTCATAGGTTGACCATTCTCCTAGTTTCTCCAATGTATACTTGTCCGCAGGAACAAAGTGTACAGACACAAATGGATATCCAATGGCCCCAGAATCTATATCTCTTACAGACAAGCAGAGGGCAGCGACACAAAAAGTGCATGCTGTCCTCGCTGTTCTCTCCACAGCCGACAGTTTTTCTGCTCGACCATTCCGATATTGAAGTGTACTCTGAAAGGCAAATGTCCTATGAGAAGGCCTATGTCCATTCTCGGTTTATTTCCATTGCTGTCAGTTCTTTTGTTCTAGCAAGATTAGATTGTTTCATTCATCAGTATTTCCTTGATGTTTCTTTTACCTAGCATAAAAGGAACTCTGATGGTTCGGCTATTTCTGTCTCCAGCTTTGCTAGCCCGTCCGCCTTCTCATTGCAAGATATGCCCTGATGTCCAAAGACTCATACTAGGATAACTTGGTTTGTTTCCCCTAGTTTGTGAAGGACTTGCATACAGTCCCAAACTATATACAAATGATTCTGTAAAGGTCTTTGCAAGTACATCAATCAATAGCTGTTTTTCTATGTAGCTGAGCAGATGTAGATAGTGTCTGATTTTTCTGTCAATCAGGAGTTCTGCTCATCTCGAGATGGCAAGCACCTTAGCTTGAAAAACTGTGGACAGCCTCCCTATTGATATACTTTTTTCGTGATTGGCGTTGGAGCCGTAGGTGCCTATCCTAAAACGAACACTTGTTCCCGATTCATCTGTGTATCCCGTTTTAATTGATTGGAAGTTGGAATTTTGCCAGTCTTCCCTAACCATTATCATAACCTTAAAGGTCTTCTCCAGCCGATGTTTTCTGGGAAGCAAGATCGGGGATCGTATCTTGTTTCAATGTGAAGAGAAACCTATCAGACAGATTCAGCCTAGTGTGGCCAAGCCTGATTTCCTTCCACTTCTCTTCATTCTATATGCTGCTTGTCTTGCTATAATGATGATCACTAGATTCAAAGACGGAGAACTAAGTGCCACTTCTAGCGCTTCGATTGATATAGTTTTTATGGCTTCTGTTGCAGTCCTCAGGTATCATTCTGAAGGCTTTTGAGCAGATGCCTTGCCTCCATTTTCTCCATTCTTGGCCACCAGATAATCGCAGCATATGTATGTCTTGGTAATAGAATCACTTCTGAAAGGTAATAGAATCATTTCGCCACAGGATAACCCTGAAGTTTATTCCCCAATTCTTGCCCATGACTCTTCTACAAGCCCACATGGAAATGTGCAACTTTTTCTTCTTTTTCTCGAAGTGTGATTTTCAGCTCAGGTTTGGATCCAAATATACTCCTAGATACTTCATCTGATAATTTATTTTCTTTCCTCAATGTCTCAAAGGCTTTATTAGTTCAGTCTTGACTTTTCTAGTGAAAATCTTGAAGCCGAAGTCTTTTCCGGATTTACTATCAGTTCCTTCGTTCAACATCAATTTTGCACGATATCAAGACTTCATCTATACGTTCCTTGAAGATCGTGAGAAAGTTGCTTTTGTTAACTATGGCTATGTCATCTGCATAATCGTAGACCTGGAAATTAGACTTCTTTAATTTGAGAAGCTCGTTCAGGCATCAGAGAACTCTCCCCCTGTGGGCACTCTGACGCCGGACTCTCCTCAATGGTGATATTACCATGACTGACGGTCAGTTTTCTGTCCTCCAACATGCTTTGAGTCCAGTCCACAAATGCATTTGGAATTTTATATCATACCATGACGTCTTTCATTAACGAGATTAAGGTGCTATCAAAAGCGATAAAGACGCCCAATGCATATTTCTTAGCAGCTAGCTGAGTTTCGATTCCGTTCACTAGATAATGCAGAGTAATGCTGTAGATTTTGTTCCCTAACTACTAAGAAGAAAATCAGCCGCTGAGTACGAAGAGAGTTGTTTTTTTAGGTACTTTGTCGATTAGTCTTTTCAGTATCTTTAGAATGAAGGATGTGAAATTGATAGAGCTGTAGTCTTTAGCCATGATGTGGCCTTTTCTCTCTGGCGGGTATCGCTCTGGTGCCACTCCTGCGGAATGTATGTCTGAGCTATGGTAGCTCTAAACACCCTTGTCAGAAGGCCCATTAGAGGCTCCTCCTTCTTTGAGCAGCACTGGGTAATGTCGTCCGGCGATTTGAAAGATTCGAAGGTCTTAATAGCCCGTCAGGCGATACCACGTTTGCTACCAATGTCTATTTTCTGAGCTTATATTGTTCCCCAGATTGTTAATTCCTTGTTGCATTATAGCATGTGTCTTCTTGAAAACCTGGAAAGTGAGTAGACATTAGATGTTTAGGAGTTTTGTTTGTTGTCTCGGTATAATTTCCGTTTAGAAGCTTTAAGCAGCCCAAGCGAGAAGAATTGAGGATTGAATCTGAGGATTTCATTTAGTCTGGATAATTTAGGAGCACTCTCAATGCTTTCACTACTCTCAATACTTTCACAAAACTTCCTCCAACTTTTTCTTTTAGCGATAGTTATCGCTTTACTATAATAGCGTTGTGTTTGTTTTATAAGCTTCCTAATCCGCTGTTGAGTTTCTTCTTCTTGTTGAAGAGTTTTCTCACTTTCGATCTTACGAGAGCTCTTCGCTCCACTATAATATCTTGGTCGGTGAATGTTTCGACCTTTCCGGGCAGTTAGACTCATAGGCCTCTTTTATTGCGTCACTCACATATTGAGCCGCTAATTTTATATTCTCTTTAGAGTGAAATCTAATTGGAGCACTCTTTAAGATAGCCTTAAGATCCATCTTGTAGCTCTCCCAGCTTGTTGTTCTGAGGGAGGGACTCCCATTCTAGATTTTCCACATGTCTGAGAGCGTATCTGCCTGTGATCCGATCCTGATGATTCTCTGAACAATTTTCAGTCCCGTACTCTCCAGGCCAACCACTTTCTCGCTGCGCATGGTCAGATAGTATAGAGGTGTCGATCACATTTTGCCTTCTATTTAAGATGATTAGATTGGTGCTCATTATGAAGATGAAGATTCATGGAAACTCTCCTCTCTCGAGTTTATATTCGAGCTCCTCCACTTTCATTTACATTTATCTTTTTTAAAATTAACGGCAAACCTGTCAGCTACTCATGCCTATTTCCAATTTCTGTCACACACATTTCTGATCAGCATGATCTTGAAATGCCATGCAATGCTGATGCGTTTGATTGATCAAAATTCGCCCCATCTGTATCCTATCATGCGCAATGCTTCACTTTTTGATTCCACTATGGCTAGACTAATATTACATGCATCCGTTTTTTGTCGTATGACAAGTTTGTCAAGTCAATTAATTAACTGTAAGACAAAGAAGTTTTCGGATCTCTTTGTTTAGCATTCAATTGACATACTTAAAAAATTTGTCATACAACAAATATGATATCAGCCTTTAAAACTTTATATTAATGAATCGATAATACAACAATTTGACTAGTTATTTATGAATCAATTTGATTTATCTTACAAATAATACTCCACAAATGGCGTCACTAAAAAGAACTAGTAATCATGGTGGAATTAGTAAGGTAATTGCGCATAATGGCGGAGAAATCAGAAATTATAGAGCTTATTTGCAGCGTGAACGAATTATGTGAATTTTTGCAAATAAACTCAATATTTGATTGACTGACAGATCCCTCTACTACTTTCAACTTACTACGCATTCATCGGAAGGTCATCGGAGGATCACCTTTCTAATTCCACCATGCTAATAACTACTTACAATATTAGCGCACTAGTATTAATTCGAAGCGCACCCGACGAAAAATTCGCGTAAAACGACGGAACGTCAGTAAATAAAGTACTCCCTATTCCTAATCTAAATGTTAGAAATTGTTAAATTTTAAAATATTTTTACGTTTATTTCATTTATTTCAGTGATTTCATTTAACATTAAGCATTTCCGTAGATCGATTTATAATATCTATAGCGTAAATCGAAGCGATTATAAAACGGAAGAACGTCAACGATTAATCAGACCTTCGATACGTGAATTTTTCACATGATAAAATTAGAAAGATGAAGCGTTCCTGTGAATGCGCAGTAGGAGAGATCTAATCAGATAAAAGTTACTTCGCAATCCAAATTCAATCCGCATTTACAATGCATAACGTAATACGGGCAGTCTTATCAAAACTAAATTTAAAAAGCATTTTGATGCGAGACAGTCATTTTAAACTTATGCATTTATATAAGCATATTTTATTTGGGAAAATAAATATAAAATACATAAATCAGTTTTTTTCTTTTGTAATAAGTTTCTTTTGTAATAAGTTTATTTATGAATAAAAAAAATACGAATGGTTAATTTATGTATTTTATAATCTTATTGATTTATTTGTTGTTTAAATTTTGTATATATAAAATACACGAAGGTACATATTATTATATATAAGTACAATTTAGAAGATGAAACATACGTGTATAAATAGTTGACGTTTGTACATGTGAAATTATGCAATAAGTCCGAATAAAAAAAACAATTTTTTTTTGTAATGTCTTCTCACGAATTATTATGCGATGATTGTGTGCTGAAGAAGACTCGAAAGAAAATTTAACACTGTGAATAAAAAAGACATCACAAATAAATTATTATTAGTTAAATCATCACTTTAAAATTGACACTTCCTTCCGCGCTGACTTTTATTAGTCTTGAATCAGTATTATTATTATTTTAAGTAGTGAAAATCTGATTAATTTTATCGTTTATAAAAATATAAATATATGTTCTGTCAACATTCCCTGTTTAATTTTCAACAAAATCTTTAAGAAAAACTTAATATAAATAACTCTAAACAATAAAACCCTTTAAATAACGCACGGTTACTCTCTTTAGAACCAAATCATAACTGGAAAATCTATCTCTTCCCCCTTCTCTTCGGAATTATCTTCTCCTTCTATGTTATGGGCATTAACGAGAGAAAATTTTAATAGATGGTCTGGCGGAACAGACACAGAGCAGGACGTAAGATACGGGCCAAACTCGAGAAATTCCAAAAACCTAATGTTCCAAGCGAATACAAATAGGGCATTATCTCTCCTCAAACTCTTCGTCGACTTAAAAGGGCTCATTTGTGCCAAAAATATTCAGATCAAAACTCCTCCGACCTCCTCGTAACAGATTTCATTTCCGACAATCCTACTATAGTTTCTCCCGGATTATACTTTTAGATACTTCCTTGGATCTCGAATCTCTTTCCTCTCCCACTTTAACAGACTTTCCACACTTCACAGTTCCTTCCCTCTCTTTTTCCTTTGTCTCTTCTGAGGACAGCAGATCTTTCGACAAGATTTTTCAATCTCTTGAAATTCGCCAAATCTGCAAGGTTCTCCCTGTCCTTGACCACACCATTTCACTCCACAAACACACACACACACACACACACACACACACACACACACACACACACACACTAGATGTACAAGTATGAAATGACGATTTGAGAAACAAATGGCGCACCAATGCAGTTTGAAGTATAAAATTTAACATTATACGCCATTTTATTATACCATCAACAAGAGTCAAACGCACAAAAAAAATAATTTAATTTGATTGAAAAGTGTTTGCATAATATTATGTTGTTGTGTTTAATATGACGAAATTTGTACCAAATAAGGAGCATTCGCGGACAGCATTAATTTTTTGTTTTCATTTGAAGAAAACTGCTACGGAATCATACCAAGACTTGGAGACGCTTATAGTGAACATGCTCCATCGCAAAAAACGTATGAATGGTTTCAGCGTTTCAAAATTGGAGATTTCGATGTTGCAAGCAAGGAACACGGAAATCCGTCCAAAAAGTACGAAGACGTGGAATTGCAAGCATTGCTGAATGAAGATGATTCACAAACACAAAAACAACTCGCAGAGCAATTGAACGTTAATCAACAAGCTGTTTCCAATCGCCTATGAGAGATGGAAAAGATTCAGAAAATCGGCAGATGGGTGCCACCTGAATTGAACGAGAGACAGATGGAGAGGTGCAAAAACACATGTGAAATTTTGCTCGAATGATACAGAAGAAAGTCATCTTGTTCAGTTCTTGCATCATATCGTTACTGGGGATGAAAAGTGGATTTTTTTTTTAGAGTCCCAAGCGCAAAAAATCATGGATAGACCCAGGCGCACCATCCACATCGACCGCAAGACCGAATCGTTTTGGCAGGAAGACGATGATTCATGTTTCATGGGACCAGAAGAGAGTGGTCTATTATGAGCTATTGAAGCCTGGCGAAACGGTTAATACTAAATGCTAAATCAACAACAATTGATCGATTTGAACCGTTCGCTGCTTAAAAAATGACCAGAATACCAAAAGAGGCAACACAAGGTGTCATTTTTCTCCATGACAATGCTCTATCACATACGGCAAAACCAGTTCGGGACACGTTGGAAGCATTCAGCTGGGAAGTTCTACCCCATGCGGCTTACTCACCAGATTCACTCCTTCCGATTACCACTTGTTTGTTTCGATGGGTCACGCACTTGCTGAGCAGCGCTTTGATTCATACAAAGATGTAAAAAAATGGCTCGATGAATGGTTCGCGGCAAAAGGGGAAGATTTTTACTGGCGTGGTAGCCACAAATTGCCCGAAAGGTGGGAAAAATATGTAACTAGCAATGGAGCATACTTTAAAATCTAAATCTCTTTTTATCATTCTTCTGAATTTAACGTTTTTTTGGAAAAAAAATCGTCATTTCATACTTGTATGTACACCTGATACACCTGATACACACTCATAGACAGAAAACTTACGTATATTTATTATTTGTAGTATATTTATTATTTGTATAAATTACGTATATTTATTATTTGTATAGACAGAAAACTTACGTATATTTATTATTATTTAAAACGAAGTATATTTATTATTTGCGTTAGATCATGATAATTATATTTGTTTCTTATATTTACTTTGTTGTAATTTGGTTTTTTCATAGTCTTTCTAAACATTTATTTTAATTCATATTAGTTTAATCTTAGCATTATTATAGTTATCTTACGTAAATGTATACATGCACCCCGTCCCGAAGACGAATATGCCATCTCACCCACAAAGATATATGCGACAGACTATTTCAAAATCCAGCGAAGTCGCCCCGAGAAGGGAAAACCCAGCAGTGCCTGCAGAGCATTTTTACAGGGGTGAGCAGTTTCGCCGCGACATGCCTCGAGTTCTCGAGGTATCTCGCGCCCACGGGAAACTACGAGGAGGCCTACTCATCTGCGTCTCATCCAATCACACACTCTGGGAAGATAAGGAATAGATAGGGGTGAGGGGTTAGGATTAGTATTGGATATTGGCTTGCCCATGATGTTAAGACAATCAAGTAGTTAGATTACCTCCTGCCATATCGGAACAACTCTATGTGAGGTGCAAACCCGAACTCGCAACAGTAGATTACGAGTCGAACGCACAAGGTCGATCGCATCTGATCGATGCTCAGTATACATACAAACACTAACATACATAAATATATATCATAGTAAATAAATGTAATCAATTATTTTTTTTGTAAAACTAATTATCATTTATTTCGCCATCCTTCTGATTCACTGTGTCTAAACAAAGATTGTACAAGTCCAATCACTGATCAAAAGGATTAAGTTCCTTGATTTAAAAGAGAACTGATGGACGCACTATCTCAAATCGGGTAATAGTATATCGAGGTTGACCCATATTTGGGATCAAGAATGTCCGACTTGAAAAGAGTGGCTCCCACCTCAGAGCGATAACCACAAGAGCGGTATCAATTATGTCCTTCCTCGACTCCCTCCTAATTCCTTCTTCCCTTCGAAATAAATGAATCCTGGGCTATGGACATAACACCTGTTACAATTGTATCCAAATGGTTTTCTCTTATAACATCCAGACATTGCAAATTAGCTCTTGGTACAAAAAATGAAAACATATTACTACGTCCAAACTTGTGGAGATTCATGATCCTACTGGAAAGAAGAGAAGCGGGAATGGTGAGGGTAACTGGAAGGATGCGGTTAAGTTCTTGTTTCGCAGATATCCGCACAGAGGCAAGTACCGCGAGTCGAACGCACTATTTTTTGTTCGCCTCGGAATATGAGTCAATGTCTCGTAAAGACGCTATGACATCTTTTCTATGAGCAGTACAATCGTCAGTCCGAATTTCGAATCAAGGAATCTAATCTCTTTAACTCGAGAATGGATTACGTGCAATCTCTGAAGAGGCAAGGTCAAATGACTATGAAATTTTTTAGAATTTTAAAATTAAAGAATGAGAGAGAGATGAAAAATTCATTATCAATTGGATAGAAAATAAAGAACAAAGTTATGCAAGTTTATTTAATGCAAACTAATTTACACATTAATTATTATGTTTATTATAAAAAGAAAAAATCTACAGATCGACGCGATAATCTTTATTAACTAATTAACATTTGACGAATTAACATTTAATTAATAATTATTAAAATGTTATGCATGTTAGTTGCATTAAATCGCCAGAGAATGAGGATTCGAGGCAAGCGATACAAGTTTTTGTTCAATCTATTTCATGGATAGTAACGAAAAAAAGGAGAAAAAAGGAAGAAAAAGGAGGAAAAAGGAGAAAAAAGATTGAAAAAGAATTCCACAGGAATTTTTTACTAAATATTCGGAATAAATACTGGAATACAGGAACGGGAAGGTTAGCCAGCAATTCCATGCCGGATTTCGTGGATCGAAATAACGAGAGTCGATCGTAAAAATCCTTTCGGGGATAGGTGCAGTAATCTGCAGGAATTGTCTAACGAATCACTCAAATGAATCACTCTCTTGGATGCAGAAATAAGATCTCGGTGATGGAGGAATTTTTTCTAGGAATTCCATTGGAGTTGTCGGAAACGGAATTCTTCTGGGGGAAAACGGGATGGATGAATCGGGATGTTAGCGAAGAGGTATCAGAGAAAGTTCGCTCCGTCAGAGCATCCGAAAACGCAGATGATCGAGGAGGAGATGAAGGAGAAGGAAGAAGTATCACCTCTAATGTCTCGATTAGCAGATAGAACCGGCGAAGCCGGTAATGGCGAAGGTGGTGGAGGCAATGCGTCCTCGGCTGGGCGATTCCAATCTCGAGATCCCTAAAGGTACTCTTGAGGATACGCTCCAGAAGTCTTCGCGCTGCACGGTAAGCCAATCCTTGTGGGAGCGATTTAAGCGTGGCACTATGGTTAGCATGGTGTACAATTTTGCTTCCGCCGTTTTTTTCTCGAAATTCGAGACTTTATTGTAAAAAACTGGTTATACATTTATGATTCAAAGTATTGTCCATCGCTGGCCACTGCTTTCTCCCATCTTTCGGGTAGCGTACGAATCCTGCGTCGAAAAAACTGGTCATCTTTTAAGGCTATCCACGAATCGATCCAATTTTTTACTTCTTCATAAGACCGGAAGTGCTAGTCAGCCGGGCCGTGTGCCATTGATCGAAACAAGTGGTAGTCAGAGGGAGCAACGTCTGGAAAATACGGCGAGTGGGGTAGGACTTCCCATTTTAACGTTTCCAAGTATGTCTTGACCACTTTCGCAACATGGGGTCGAGCATTGTCATACTGCAAAATCACTTTATCGTGTCTCTTATTGTATTGCGGCCGTTTGTCTTTCAATGCTCGGCTCAAACGCATCAATTGCGTTCGATACCGATCGCCTGTGATTGTTTCAGTCAATTTTAACAGTTCATAATACACTACGCCGAACTGGTCCCACCAAATACAGAGCATGACCTTGGAGCCGTGAATATTCGGTTTGGCCGTCGACGTGGAAGCATGGCTGGGAACCCCCCCCATGATTTTCTGCGCTTGAGATTATCGTAATGAACCCATTTTTCGTCCCCAGTCACAATGGGATGCAGAAATCCCTTCCGTGCCTTCCTTCTTTGCCTTTCAAACAGCTGTTCACAAACAAACAAACGCCGTTCAACATCTCTCGGCTTCAATTCGTACGGCACCCAATTTCCTTGCTTCTGAATCATTCCCAAGGCTTTGAGGCGTTTTGAAATGGCTTGTTGAATCACTCCCAATGATCGTGCCAATTCTTCTTGATTTTGATACGAATCTTGCTCAAGTAATGCCTCCAATTCTGCATCTTCGAAAACCTTCTCTCTTCCACCGCTATGCCGGTCTTCGACGTCAAAATCACCGTTCTTGAAGCATTGAAACCACTCACGACACGTTCTTTCACTAATAGCGGCCTCACCATAAGTATTTGAGAGCATTCGATGAGCTTCAGCCGCAGATTTCTTCATATTGAAGCAAAAAATTAAAACCTCCCGCAAATGACGAGAATTTGGTTCGTAAACTGACATTTTCAATCGAGAATAACTTTATGATGCAGACACAAATCGACTAATGTTTCTATGGGGTTATGTTGACAGATGCCCAAGTTTATTGTATGACGTCTATGATCTATTTATTTTGACCACCACTTATCGCTAAAGCCATCTATAGGAAAACGGCGGAAGCAAAGTTGTACACCTAATATATGTATTTATTATATATATATATGTATATATATATGTATTTATTTATTTATTTATTTATTTATGTCAAGATGGGACTTACTCCTATTCTGCAAGATTAGGCTTTTGAAGATGACTTGTCAAAATCTCTGTGATTGTCCAAGGACTCCAAGGAGTGGGTTGACCCAGCGATTTGGAGGCTTCAGTCGAGTCTTGACAGTAGTAACGAATAAGATCGTTCGATCAAACTGATTGCTCACCAGTAAGATCGGTGGAACGATATAGTTGCGGACTGGCAGTGTCGGCTTGTATATATCGCAAATCGGCAGAGTTTCGTGTCAGAGATGAAGCTTGATTGACTAATTATTCGCGAAGAGCTTCCTTTTTATATTCGCGAGTTTAATAGTGCTGCGTGCAAGTCTCACGTATGTTATTGGTCTAATCCAGGATTAGGATTAAGAGTATTAATTATGAAATGGTATACTGGGATATCTAATGAGCATCTAAAACAACTTCCGTCATCGATCATTTGCTGGATGCAACAGTTTAGAGCCACATATGTCATTTGTTACAACTGCTGTTTCAGTTTGTAATTCTTAACCTATTTACTTCTTCTGTTCCTCGGGCTAAAGTTCGTCTATTCAGCACTGGTTCTATTAATTCAATAACTTCGTCTCGAGTAGATTATTAGTCTTAAAAAGGCGAATGTTATTCAGTTCGTCACTATTGTAGCTTCCTATGGTAGAAACAGATGGTACTCGGTGTTATTGGGAATACAAATTAGTTCGGTCTGTTTCCCTAAAGATGACTCCAGCTGTTGTGAATGATTCATAGTGACAGCTGATTTTGGCGGTTT
This sequence comes from Atta colombica, assembly GCF_001594045.1. Classification (NCBI taxonomy): domain Eukaryota; kingdom Metazoa; phylum Arthropoda; class Insecta; order Hymenoptera; family Formicidae; genus Atta; species Atta colombica. The sequence continues at coordinate 45,454 of NW_017259200.1, forward strand.
CAGAGAGGTTAAACATCTACTAATAATATTCAGTTTATATCGCTTTGAGTTTCATACAAAAATCTTGATTTTTACTGTGTTTGAAATGTCGAATTTTGTGTTAATCAAGCAACATTTGCGGGAGGTTTTGATTTTCTGCTTTAATTGGAAGAAAAGTGCGGCTGAAACCCATCGAATGCTTGTCGAAGTTTATGGTGACACTGCTCCAACTGATAAATCATGTAGGAAATGATTTCGATGTTTCAAGAATGGAGATTTTCAGCGTTGAAGACAAGCCTCGCTCTGGACAGCCAAAAGAATTCGAAGACAAAGAATTAGAGGCATTATTCGAAGAAAATCAGAGTTAAGAGGAGCTTGCAGAATCATTGGGGGTAACTCAACAAGTCGTTTCTGTATGATTAAGAGCCATGGGAATGATTCAAAAACAAATTGGATGCCTTATGAACTGAAACCGAGAGACGCTGAAAGACGATTTTTCATTTGCGAACAGCTGAAACAACAGAGAAAAGGTTTTTTGCAGGATTATGACTAGAGATGGGAAGTGGATATTCTACAATCCCAAGAAGAAAAAATACTACACTAAGCCCGGTCAATCGTTGCCATCAACATCAACACCACGGCCGAATATTCATGATTCAAAGATCATGCTCTGTATCTGATGGAACCAAAAGAGTCTTGTTTATTATGAGCTGCTGAAACCTAGCGATTCCATTGTGGGCAATCGGTATCGGCTACAATTGATTCGTTTGAGCCGTGCATTGCGAGAAAAACGGCTGGAATACAAGCAAAGACATGATAAAGTTATTCTTCTTCACAACGCTCGGCCTCATGTCGCTAAAGTCGTAAAAAAATATTTGGAAACGCTCAAATAGGATGTTTTACCGCATCCGCCGTATTCTTCGGATATTGCTCCTTCTGATTACTGGTTGTTCCGAGGATGCAGCAAGTCATCGGTTCACTTCTTTCAGAAATCGAAAATTGGCTTCAAAATTGGATCGCCTCCAAAGACGAGTCATTTTTTCGAGATGGAATTCGAAAATTACCTGAGAGATAGGAAAAAGTAGTAGGCAGTGATGGACAATACTTTAATTGATTTGTTCATTCATTTTATTTTGAAATAAATGCACAAAAAACGGACCGAACTAATTTGTACTTCCAATACTTATTAATAACTTTTATGGTAATGACAAAAATTCTAAAAAAAGAGCAAAATTGCTGTTTTTCGTCATAATCTGACTATCATATAAAGAATTAATATTAGATAACACAAAAATAAAAAAAAAAGTTAAATAAAAGAATAAAAATTATCAAAAAGGTTACAAAAACATAAAAGTTAAAAAAAATTAAAAAAACCAAGAAAAAGTAATGCGAGCATTGAGAAGTAAATCAGAGGCAGTCTTAACTCTGTTCAAACGCAGAAAGCTTTTTCATGACAAATCGTTAAATCTCGATATTCACGAATAGTATAATTGTGCGATATATAGTTTATTAATTTCATAGAAATATCGTGTTAAGAAAAGAAAATAGCACGGTCTTAAAAATAATGTAACTACTTACAACTCTCAGAAGTGAATACCAATAAAAACTAAATGTTATTTGCAGAAAGAATACGATTATGACGAAAAACGGTTATTTTGATTTTTTTGATTACTTTTCGCGCAACTCAAATATTATTGGTTAATTTTAATTTCAGATTTGGATTTAGCATACAAAATTACATTGAAAATAACTATTATGCCTTATTTTCAAAAAAATAATGAAGATTGGAACAATAAAAAACATTTTTTCTATTTAACAACAAAATCAAGGTTATTACTTGATATTTTTCAAAATATCGCCACATAGCATCGAAAACTAGAAGTTTCAACCTAACTGTTGTTACCCTGTAAGTTACATTTGGTTGCGTACAATTTTGGGCAGGGAGGTAGAGTTGACGTGGAATTGATCCATATATATATATATATATATA
>NW_017259200.1:47444-60799 GCF_001594045.1 Atta colombica
TGTGTGTGTGTGTGTGTGTGTGTGTGTGTGTGTGTGTGTGTGTGTGTGCGTGTGTGTGCGTGTGTGTGTGTGTGTGTGTGTGTGTGTATTTATACATATGCTTATATAGGTGTTTGTGATAACTCTAATATATTTCTCTTATATTAATAATCGTCGCAATACAAGTATAATTTGTCTCACTTTTCTTTTCTTTCTTGTATAATTAGTCATTTCAATTGTTGGAACTGAAAGAAATAAACATCAACGATGACAGAAAAAGGGAAAGAATCATTTGTTTGTCATCGATCGCAATGTTTATGCATCAAACATCAGATGAACTCATGTTGCTGGTTGGCATGCTGATTATTGGTAATTCTCATCCTAAATCTAAATGTATTTTCGTATAGGGATTTTTACTAATTTGCTGAAACTGTTTGAGGCAGCCGAGACAGTTGTCACATCCTCGGCTATTACCATTACTTTGTTGCGTTACTTGAAGTAGTTGTCATATTGTTGATATATCAGACGGTTCTCCCGTGTAATAACACATTAAAGTTTCGTTAGATACAATATTTATAAGCATACCACAGATTGTCTCTTGTTGAATAAGCTTCCCTCACCTGGTGCTGTCCCAACAACAGAAGTTGCCATAACAGGATCCTGCCATTTTGTATATACTATAATCGACGAGCAAGTGATTCATTAAGTTTTGTTTCTGTTAAAAAAAGAAAACAAAAGATAGTAACATTTCGTTCAATTTATCGAATTATCTGAACCTAATTATCTTGCGCATAAGATATTCGCTATGTTTGCTCTATATATTCTTGTATAAAATATACAAAATAAAGTTTTTCCCCTTTTTTTCCCTTTCTTTTTCCTTTTTTTTTTTATGTCGTAATAAAGGGAAAATTGCATAAGTGTTGCTGAACACGAAATATTAAAGTCACATATTCCTAATGTTAAGACCATTTTAATGGCTCAGAGATTATTTCCTTAATCTTGGATCCATGAGAAAACTGATGGTATGTCCCATCCGGCGTCCAGATGTGCTCCAGATGTCAGCATGTATAAATGATTCGACGATACAGCTCGGACAATCCTCTGCAAGCTGTACGCACGCTACCTTATTGCAAATTGTACTTCTTGTTTGATTATGCATGGTACTCTGATGCATTAAACTATGTGAAAAGACGGCTAAAAATTGCTTCTTATATTCGACCGTCTCGCGTTCGTATCATTTTTTGTTATAAGAAGATTCACTGTCTAAAATCTTTACATCATTTCATCTGAAATTATGATTAAAATTAACACGATGATCTGATATAACAGATGGAGAATCTGTCTTTTTAGTAATATCTGAAATATGTTCGCGCAATCTAATACTATACAATATTTTGATTTGAAAGCAATTCCAACTTATCTTTACCGCTCTTAATAAAATTTTTTAAGATATTGATAATGATGAAAGCTAGTTTACAATGAAACATGTTAGAAATAGGTAGAAAACTTTCTGAGATGGAATGTACATAAGGAATTAAAAATATTCTTCTTTGATTTATAAATTATGTGTAGTACTCTTATTTAATAAAATTTTAATTTTTGTTCTATTGAAAAAAAAAGGAGAGAGGATAACCATTTTCAAAAAAAATTGTGTCGATCAAATTTTTTTATTGAAAGCGAGGATATACCGGATAGAATATTTTGTCTAAAAAACTAATAATTGTGCCTCTTTTGTAGCAGAGAGGATGATTCGCAGAAATTGAGAAAAAAAGATAACTTTGTGATATGTATCAAAAATGATTCTCTGATTGTCAATAATAATTATTGTATCAAGAAAACACATTTCGTCAACACCAACATCCATAGTAAACTGTATTCTTGTGTATAGAGAATTGAAAATGTTTAGTGTATTATTGATCATGTTAGAAGTGCAAAAAGGATATCATCAACATATCGGAAATAAAACAATGATGGTATTTGTAATTTTATGATCGCCACCTCTTCAAGATCTTGCATTATTATACAATATCTGCAATTATGGGCGATAACTCGAAATAGGTAAATCCATCGGAATGCCAAATACTTATTTATAAATTTTTTAATTGAACGAAAAAAAGATTGAATTAATATAAAATTGACTGCAATAATAAATTCTTCTTTAGAAATGTTTGTCTTCATTAAAATATGATTCCATCTTTTATTAATGCTATTAATTGCTAAATCAATAGGTATATATTTATTTATAGTAATATATTTATAAAGAGAGACACAACATCAAAAGAAGCCAAAAGTCAAATTCTAATTGTTTGCCATTTAATATGTAAACAAACGAAAGCTATTTTTAATGTGGCTTGGAGCATTTGGTATACTCTTTTTGATAATGTTATATAAATAAAGTGAAAAATAGTAAAGTGGACTGCTTAACAAAGAAACAATAATTCTCAATGGGTTATCAGCTTTATGAATTTTATTAATCCATCCGCACTGGGAATATTTCCGTCCGTTGTGAGTAGGCCTCGATATGTGGAATTCTCAATAAATTCCTTGCACTTCCATTTCATGAGAAATGCACGCAAATCTTGATTCAATTTATTTATCGGATCTTTTTGAATTCTTTGATAAATCTCTATATCAGAAAGAATTTTCTCCATTTTCAATATATAAGTGTTCTTGTCAAGAGCAACAATAACATTACCTTTGGCAATTCGGCATTTGTAATAAATATGTCAGGATGATTATTGATGAATTTATTAGTCAGGCATAGCCATTCAGAAATTTTTTTCTTTATAGAAAATTGGAGAAGAAAAATTGTTGTAGAATTTGTTAAGAATTGGAATAGAATTATTTCTAACAAAATTAACAATGTTCTTTGGCCAGTTATGTTATTCTCTATATGTTTGATAAATTCGACAAGAGTTTTTTCTTTATTATCTTTGTTAATCAGAAGTTTTCATCCAATTGTAATAGGTATTTCCAAAGAAATGTCAATATTGCTCAGATTCATAAACCATTTATCATGCAAAATATCGAGAGGAGATGCCTCACAGAAATCTTTTGGATGAATGTGAATTCTTACAATGTCCTGATAAGAATGAGCAATATTAATATTATATAAATCCGAACCAGTGAGTACACTTTTGTTATTACAATTATTATGTAGATCATTAGACTGAACAAATGAAATAGGTTTAATTTTGGCTTTAATTAATATATATTTTTTTGTTCATAACCACTCAATTTTTTTGTATATTTCTATTCACATATGTTGAAAAATAAAAACTGTTGAAGTAATCTGAGTATTTAAAAAACTCATTCTCTATGGAAAACATCAGAAATTGTGATAGATACATTAAAGATATTGAGCCTAGCGATATGTAAACTTTGGTAGACGTCTTTTAATTCTAATAATTTTTACATGATTTAATTGGATCTTTGCAAGTATCGGATATTTATATTGGATATTTTGTATGAAATGCTATTATAAAGTGAATAATCATCACATTTTGTAAGCTTATATAAGTATGGAGGGACTATGTCGCATTTTAGACAAGAATTTAGAAATTTTATTCGAATTCTAATGTTTATTGGGGGTACAAATAAGTTTCCGCCGTTTGCAAAAGACGGCGCCACTAATAAACTATAGTTAAAATTGTTTGATGTAAAACGACATATCCTAAGATTGAACATCCGGCAACACCATAACCTTGAAATATTAGCGATTTTGTATCAGCATCATATATTTTTGTTTGTACGAAAATGTCGAGTTTTGAGCCGAATAAGCGTCATTTGCGGGAACTTTTGATTTACTTCTTTAATTTGAAGAAATCTGCAGCTGAGCCTCATAGATTGCTTGTAGAAGCATATGGTGATGCTGCCTTAAGTGAGAGAAATTGTCGTGAATGATTTAAAAAGTTTAAGAACGGTGAATTTGACATCGAAGACAAAGAACGTAGCGGAAGGCCGAAAGTGTACGAAGACACGGAATTGGAAGCATTATTGGATGAAGATTCATGCCAAACGTAAAAAGAACTTGCACTTACATTAGGAGTGACTCAACAAACAATTTCATTTGAAATCATTGGGAATGATTTAAAAGCAAGGGAATTGGGTTCCATATGAACTGAAGCCGAAAAACGTTGAACGCCGATTTTTTTGTGAAATGCTGCTTGCCAGGCATAAATGAAAGAGTTTTTTTGCATTGCATAGTCACTGGTGATGAAAAATGATCCACTACGATAATCGAAAGAAGAGGAAATCATGGGGACCACCTGCTTCAACATCGACAGCCAAGCCGAATATTCATGGAAAAAAACTCATGTTGTGTATTTGATAAGATCAGCTTGGTGTCGTGTATTATGAGTTGCTCAAACCGAATGAGACCATTACTGGGACTCTCTACCGAACAATTGATGAGATTGAGCCGAGCACTCAAGGAAAAACGCGCCCACTACTACTCCAGGCATGACAAATTATTCTCCTGCATAATAATGCTCGATCACATGTTGCGGCGCCGGTCAAAACCTACTTAGAAACACTCAAATGGGAATTCTACCCCACCCGCCGTATTCTCCAGACATTGCTCCTTCCGACTACCACTTGTTCCGATGACGCATGTCTGAGCAGCACTTCACATCATATGAAGATACCAAAAATTGTATCGATGATTGGATAGCTCAAAAGATGAAGCGTTTTTCCAACGCGGTCCACATGCTATCAGAAAGATGGGAAAAAGTAGTGGCTAGCGATGGTTTTTGAATAAAACATTATGTACCGTTCTTTCATAAATGCTTAATTTTTGATAAAAAACGGCGGAAACTTATTTGCACTCCCAAGTTAGTTTAATCAATTTATATAATTCCTTAAATAAGTTGCCAAATATTGATACCAAAATGAATTCTAATAAAGGAAAAGGTGAAAAAAGAAGGAAAAGAATTGTGAGCATGATGCATAATTTCGCCTGCATATATTAAAAATATATAATAGTATCATATAATGGCTCAATAATTTAGAAACATGTTAAAGACAAAAGGGCTACGAACCAAAAATTTATATATATATATAGTTATGTGTATTGGGATGTGGCGGTATTCATAATTTTAACCTTAATATTTCTATGTGACTTATTACTTCTATGTGACTTATTAAATAGAGATGCACGGGTTCTAATATCCCTTCTGTATGCTGTGCGTGCCTTAAATCTGTAAGTATGTCCTTAACATTTTCCATTTCGGTCCCACACTCATTCCTTATTTCTAAGTTCACTATCGCTGCTTCTTCTTCCACGTCTTCTACGATGCTAATCCACACCTCGCGTCGGTCAATTAAAAATTTGATTAATTCCCTTGCTCGAAGCCACGTGTTCCTTAGTTGAAAAGGTCCGATATATGCTAATTCACAAGGGATAGCTCGCGAAACCTATCTTCAAGTATATAAATTTCAGATATAGCGTTGTTCCACAAAGCGGCTCCAGTTCCTTAAACCGATTAAGACCGTCCCGTCTCCTCTGGAATACGATGCCATCTTGTATAACAACTATTGTCCTGATCCTTCTTGTATAACAACTATTTTGTCTAAGCGAACATCGTAAACTCGGTGATATAGAAACCGACTTCGTCGCGTCATTCTGCGAGTGAAATCTTCTATCAGATTCTTGAAATCTTCTTGACTATTATTAAGTTGTACCCAAAATAGGGAAAATGAGTTCAAAGAACTACATGTTAGGTATTTTGTGTTAAGAATGGCGATCTCCATTGTAATTTGTAAGAGATCTGTAAATAACGAAATAAATAGCTACATGATATAGTTAATGTCAAATGTAAAGAGAGACAATAAGAAGCGTCAATAGAGAAGAATTTCAACAGAAATGGTTATGCTTGTTCTTCCTGATTTTAACCCTTTAATTTAAGGGTATAAGTAGAATTTTTCCGTTAGTGAAATTAGGAGAATAGACATGCTCCCCTTTAAGAAGAAGAGGAGGGGGGGCAGGCTTTTTCCATCTGGTCAGAAAATTTTATAAGCTTAATTAAAATTTAAATTTGTTAGGTTCCGTCTCGGCGGATGCCGAGGCAAAGTTTCTTTTGTTTGAATGGCCTACTCCCCAGATATAATAAAAGTCGAGTGACCGAGTTCCATATGCTCCTAGCGGATACATCGATCATCCATACACAGTACGCAACGTATATCCGTATACGAATACATCTATTATTATAGTATACATCTATTATTATAGTTTTATAACTCTCGCACTCATGTATAAGCTTAAATCCGCTGTTTTTTAGTCAGAAAAATACATTTTTTTTTCCTAGGAAGCAAAAACAAATTTATTCAAAGTACTTGCCCTCGCTAACTATACATTTTTCCCATCTTTCGGGCAATTTGTGTATACCACGCCAAAAAAATTCCTTATCTTTTGAGGCACTCATCAAGCTGTTTTCGGACGTCTTCGTAAGAATCAAAGTGCCGCTCAGCGAGCGCGTGGCCCATCGACGATGCATCGAAAACAGGTGATAGTCAGAAGGTGCCAGGTCTGGTAAGTAAGCGGGATGGGATAGCACTTCCCAGTTGAGTGTCTCCAAGTAGTTTTGGACCATTGTTGACGTGTGCGATGGTGCGTTGTCGTGGAGGAAAATCAGCTTGTCATGTCTTTTCCGATAATGCGGCCTTTTTTCACGCAGAGCAATTGATCAGTTGTTGATGATAGCGGTGAGCATTAACAGTTTCATCAGGTTTTAACAGCTCATAGTAGATGACACCCTCCTGATCTCACTAAACGCACAGCATCGTCTTCCGAAGCGATTTAGTATTGAGGAAAATGTTGATGTTGGACGGGATCCAAGATTTCTTGCGTTTAGGAAATTCTGAAAATAGATCCACTTTTCATCGCCTGTCACAATCCGGCAGGAACGACTTTCTTTTTTGTCTGGCAAGCAGAATTTGGCATGTGTTTTGACGTCGCTCCATCTGCCTATCGGTCAGTTCATGCGGCACCCATTTTCCAATCTTTTGAACCTTCCCCATGGCATGTAGCCGCATGGAAATGGCTGCTTGAGAAACACCCAATTGCTCGGCAAGCATTTTTTGCGATTAGGTATCGTCCTCGTCCAAAAGAGTCTGCAATTGACAGTCCTCAACCTGCCTGGGCCGATTTTCACGCTTCTTGTCACTCAGGTCAAAATTGTCGTCTTTGAACCGGCGAAATCAATCTCTGCACATTGTTTCCGATAAAGCATTGTCGCCATAGGCCTCCACAAGCATTCGATGCGATTCGGCAGCCGATTTCTTCAAATTGAAACAGAAAAGCAAAGCTTCCCGCATATGCTTTTTTTTTTAGCAAAAACTAGACATGTTTACGAAAGAAAAAATGTATGTTGTTATATGAAATTGCTGATGATGTGCTCTGGTTAATGTTGACAGATGTGTGTTCCCAGCTTTGTACGCTCACTAATGCTACCTATGAGGAAACAGCGGATTTAAGTTTATATTTGTACCATATTTTAATTCGTTGTCGGTCAAGGTTCGTGAAGCGTATACTATTGGTTGGTCTTTATTTATTTCGCCTTATGATAAGATGTCTCCCACGGCTATCCCAGAAGTGGATCTATTATTAAAATAAAAGATTTTGAGAAATCAGGATAAAAAAGGCTCTTCATAATACATAATCTTTGTTTTAATATCTCGAATGATTTTTCTTGAACAGATTCGAAAGCCGTATCATTCTTTAATAAATTTGTTTGGCATTGCTAATTTCGAGAAACTTGGTATAAATCTGCGGTAATATCCTGCTGCGATAATCCAGAAATTGTTTAATGTTTTTCGGAATTTTAGATCTCGGAAAATGCCTTATGGCGTCTAATTTTTTAAGATTCGGTTTGATTCCATCCTTGCTGATTATGTACCCTAAATATGTTACTTCTGTTTTCAAAAATTCGCATTTGTCTGGCTAATTTTAGATTAGCTTTACAAAGTCGATCTATTAATAAATTATATTTTCTTTTGTGTTCCTCTAATGATGCGACATATATGACAATATCATCCATATAAACAAATAATTCCTGGCCTTGTAATCCTGATAGAACCAGATCCATTAATCTCTAGATAACGGGAACATTTTTTAATCCGGCATGCAATCAAATGCCCGAAAGGAGTTGTAAAAGGTTTTGCAGGATCTATTTTTATTTAAATCCAGAACTAAATCACACACGGAAAAATATCGTGCTCGTGATTGGTCTAAAATGTCAACAATTTCAGGTAATGGATATTCCTCTCCGACATTTTTTTCGTTCAGAGCGCGGAAATCTAATACCATTCATCTCTTGTTTTCTTTCGAATCCTCTTTTTTCGGAATATCCATATGGACGTATTGTAAGGCGATTAAGAAGATTTTACAATGCCTCCTTCTAGTAATTTTTCGACTTGCTTATTTATTTTCTCTTTATGAAATTGCTTTATTGAAATTCTTTAAGAAATCTGTATTATTGTGTGTTTATAGATCAACCATGTGTGTTTATAGATCTGTTGTAGGTATTTAATGCTGCAATACATTAGTTGCAATTAGTCTTTCTCCAAGAATATGAAATCTGTCTTGACTGTTAGGTATAAGATATTAGATATAAGATTCATTATGCTTTTCTCTTCTTGTGCATTTAAGTGTTGTAAGCGTAATAATTCCATAATTCCATAATTTCTATAAATCTATTCTTATTAGGTTCCGTTGACAATGTAAAACATTCGAACGATATTTTATTCTTTTTTACTCTCTCTCTTTCTATTTTGACTTATGCTTGCGCATAAATTTTTCTATTATTTCTTGGGATTTAACTTGCGTTGATGCAAGAATTTTCGAAGACGTGTTATTTTTCTTTTTGCAATTGTAAGAGGATTTAACATTAGGATTACGTGATTGTATTCTTTTCATAAGTTCTTCCAATGTAATATATGAGGTTTTATTTTTATTATCTGTGGATATTCCAATCGGGAATTTTATTCTTTCTTTAGGCGTTAATGTGTTCCTTTTGATTTTTATAAATAAGATTGAGTCGTATTGCGTAGGTAGATTTGATTACTTCCCTCCTCGCAATCAACAGGAGTACCATAGAATTTACCAGGTATGGAGACTTCCTCTGGAACACTAGGATTGTATAAATTTTCAGAAGAGGTTTGGAAACTTTCTCAAAGATTTTGGAATTGGATAAATTGTCAGGAAGGGTTTGATATCCCCTTCCAAGGATTTGGGAATCTAGAGTCTCGGAGGATTGAAAATCTTCTTCTAGATTCAAATTTTTATTTAAATTTATACTTTGGTTTGTCTCTTCAATTTTATTCTCACCCTTGTTTTGATTTGCTAGTTATTATATTCTCCTCAATTGCAATTTCCCCGTTACCTTTCGACATTACGTCTTCTTTATCATTTATAGTATCATTTGCGCTGTCGAATATCTCACAATATTCTTAATTGTTTTCTGGATATACAAATTTGATCTGTATATCCGCAGTCTCTACTCAATAATCTTCGTAGTAATCAAATAATATTTTTAAAGGATTAAAGCTTAAGGTACTTGAGCTTTAGTACTTGGATCTCCACTTCTTTGTCTAGAGTATTTATAACATTTTTCTTCAGAGATATTTTCTACTATGGTTATCCCCTAAATAAATTCCATGGACTATCTCTATTTTTGGGATATACTATTTTTATCTCGGGATTTTCTATTCTCACGTAGAACAATGATTCTGTTCGCGGAGATGCTGTGATGGTTTCTGGAGAAAAGAAGAATATAATAATTCCTGATATGTCTAGATATCCCTTCGCGTGATCTATTTTTTTAAGGAGATCTGTTTGAAAAAATCATTACTCAATATGCTTGATTGTGTGATTGGAAAATCATGATACAATACGAAAAGTTACTTTATTTTCAAAAAGCGATTTCTCCAAGAGTATAGTACAGAACATTCATTATCCCATTTAATTTTAATATATTATTATGATTGACAGTGGTATCTCTTGATATAAAATTTTCTTTAATTATGTTTGACCTTGAATCGGTGTCTAATAAAAGTTATATATGGAAATGGATTCACAAAGCTTTACCTGAATGGTAGGCACGTGACTGTTTGTCGAGATTTACCGGTTGTACTTCTGCCATATTTTTACCTACTGGGTTTTTTGTGGCAGGGGTGAGATCCGTGCAAACCTCTGTTGCATACCCGATTTCCAGTCCCCATCGGAGTTTTCCTGATTATTTACTCGCCTTCTGTTGTTACTTGCGATACGTAATTCACAGTTGTCAAGAAGATGCTTTTGCTCTTTACAATAGCGACAGAACAGCAAGTCTAAAGATGTAGCATCTTGTCTTATCTTAGATCAACAGTTTTTGGCGACATGTCCAAAATTATTGCAAATCTGACAAACAATTTTTGTCTTATTCTTCAAATTACGTTGCTCGTTTTGTTTTTTCCAATAATTACTGGCCGAATGACCAGGCTTATCATATCACTGATAGATAGAGGGACCAGGCTTATTCTGATTATTATTGTTAGTATTATTACTACTTACAAAATTTAGCATTATGACTAGATTTGAAACAAAGTTAGCAAATAATATTATTTCCTTGTATTACATTAACAGGTCATTGAGAGTCGCGAAGACGACATTTATCGGCGCTTTTTGCCCGCGTTTTTTATAATGACATATTAAAATCAATATTTTTCTGCAATTAGAGACAGAATGCTCTTCTTTATAGCAAATTTGACACATTTCGCATAATTTATTAGTATCTGAATATTTTACTTGCTGTATTACTGTCTCTCCTATGTTATTGTCTCTCCTACTGTGTTACTGTACTCTTGTCATAAATCTGTCATTGAGTGTAGCTCCCTTTCTATTCTCAAAGCATCAGCTACGGTTTCTTGAACATTTAAATTTCTCGCTATTCTCTGTTCGATCTCCGGTTTTAATTCTCTAATGAAATATTTACACATATTCTTCTCTAATGTAGTTTGATGTCTTGATTAGAGAGAAAGTTTCCTGGATCTTTTAATATTTGTTTCCCCAGGATTTTAACTTTATTCGTGTAAGTAACTACATCTTCCTCATTCTTTTGATACTGTCTAATTCTTCTTGCAACTGACAAATATTTTTTGATGAGCCATAAACTTGCTCTAGATATTTTGTTAGTTGAGATATACTGTCAAATCTTGATCTTGAATTACAGCGGGCTTCGCCTATAATTCTCATTCTATAATAATTTTTGTAAATTGAAATTCAGCTTCCACAGGCAACATGGAGTTTGCTTCTTCAATAAAGTATGTTAATATTTTATCATCGAAGAAAAGGATGGCTTCAATCGCATTAATGTAGTGAATGGATTCAGATTCGCTACTTTTATCTTCTTTTGACTTAGGAGTATTAGGAGATTGAATATACTCGATGTTGAAAATTAATAATTCTGAAAACTTCCAGTCTTCACTTTTGACAAAAAAACATAGTTTCACAACGATTAAAGTTCTATGATCGAGTTTTATCATATTGTACTTCAGTTCACTACGCGAAGGGTTAAAATTTGCGCACATAAAAGTATTTTTTTTTCAGAAAAGGGGCAAAATGAATCTGTTCAGAATGAACAGATAGTTTCCTAAGAAGATCCTTTACATATTGAAAAAAAATTGTTTGGAACTCTTTGAAACTTTTTTTATATCTTTTTTTATACCTTTTTAGATAGATTTTGTAGTTTAAAAAAGCATTTAGAAACATTAAGTTTTTTTATTTTAATGGAATAAATTTTGAATATTAATAGTTTTCAATAACTTTTGTTATAAACAAATGCAACAAAAAAGAAACATTGTAAACATTGTAAATATAAGCATTTATATACAGCATTGTGTAAAGATTATACGAATATACGTTAATTCTCCATAATTTCTAATCTACACATTGTTAAGATTTACATAAACAATAAAGTGCATTCTTGGTTCTATTTATACTTGAAATTAAGTTGAAGCAAGCTTTAAACAATAATTAGAATCAGTTTTGAAGCTTTTTGTAACAAAAAAATAATTTTACTCTATGTCCTGTGTTACGACTCACTGTGCGGTGGGCTCACTTTTATTTCCTGCCACGGTTAATAGACTTGACATAATTTATGCGATCGAACAAATTAACAGATATTTAATTTCGATCATTCTCACTGATCGGACGTTAAACGTATCATGCATTATATACATGGGGACTATAGATTATTCCCTGACGTATTCTAGTGAAAATATTAGGTGTACAACTTTGCTTCCGCCGTTTTTTTCCGAAATTCGAGGCTTTATTGTAAAAAACGGGTTATACATTTATAATTCAAAGGATTGTCCATCGCTGGCCACTACTTTCTCCCATCTTTCGGCTAGCGTACGAATCCCGCGTCGAAAAAACTGGTCATCTTTTGAGGCTATCCACGAATCGATCCAATTTTTTACTTCTTCATAAGACCGGAAGTGCTGGTCAGCCAGGCCATGTGCCATTGATCGACACAAGTGATAGTCAGAGGGAGCAACGTCTGGAGAATACGGCGGGTGAGGTAGGACTTTCCATTTCAACGTTTCCAAGTATGTCTTGACCACTTTCGTAACATGGGGTCGAGCATTGTCATGCTGCAAAATCACTTTATCATGTCTCTCGTTGCATTGCGGCCGTTTATCTTTGCTCGGCTCAAACGCATCAATTGCGTTCGATACCGATCGCCTGTGATTGTTTCAGTCGGTTTTAATACACTACGCCGAGCTGGTCCCACCAAATACAGAGCATGACCTTGGACGTCAAAATCACCGTTCTTGAAGCATTGAAACCACTCACAACACGTTCTTTCACTAATAGCGGCCTCACCATAAGTATTTGAGAGCATTCGATGAGCCTCAGCCGCAGATTTCTTCATATTGAAGCAAAAAATTAAAACCTCCCGCAAATGACGAGAATTTGGTTCGTAAACTGTCATTTTCAATCGAGAACTTTATGCAAACACAAATCGACTAATGTTTCTATGGGGTTATGTTGACAGATGCCCAAGTTTATTGTATGAAGTCTATGATCTATTTATTTCGACCACCACTTACCGCTAAAGCCACCTATAGGAAAACGGCGGAAGCAGTTGTACACCTAATAATAATACACAGGTCGTAGAATATACTGACGCAAATATTGCAAGTTGCAACGATACACGTATCCAGACAGCACAAGATATTTTATAGACATACATTTCACAAGTTTAATTTATGTCCATACGTCCATGGACATAAATGGGACTTAAATTGAATATAAAACTTCCAACAGTTGCAAAATAAACAAATACATTATACATTATGTATGTATGTATATATATATATATATTATATATATATTA
>NW_017259200.1:62382-62944 GCF_001594045.1 Atta colombica
TGGAAACGAAGGGTATACATGCGATGGAAGATTTTCTATATATAATTTCTATATAATTATAAATATTTGCTTCTTTATGTTGGAATAAATACTGCTTAAATTTTTAAATGTAAAAATAATTTTAAATATATATATGGAGAAAACAGAAATATGGAGAAAACATGAACAGTTGTACAATTTATTGACGAGAAGACCATTGAAGCTGTCCCATAACCTGGATTATTAATAAAAAATATTATTGGCCGCCGTTCCAAATGGAAAAAATTATAGCAGCAATCAAAAAGCCGAACCTAATACATGCTGGCCTTCATATTACAACTTTTAGAAACAATAGTTTTGGTTTATATATAAATATAACATTTATATTTAAATGCATATTGCTTCTTTATTTAATAATAATTAATCAATAACATGTTATTTATTATTTTCCATTATAATAATATAAATATTTACACATTTTTTAGACAACTATCGAATAGCTAGGCAGAAAGCAAAAAAAGAATTTATGTCTGAATTGGCTTCCAACATTGATAATAACAAAGTTCCAAAAAAAAGTCTATTA
>NW_017259200.1:63211-66927 GCF_001594045.1 Atta colombica
TATATATATAAAATGTATTATATGCAATATATATAATAGCTCTGTCTAAAAAATGATTACAATTGATACATGTTTGAGATAAAATTATTATTGGAACTATTTTGGATTTATTAGGACTCCGTATAATAGATCCAAAATAGTCCAAAAATGAATTCTGAAAATGTTCAAAATAAGTCCAGAAGAAGTCCAAAATAAATCCAGAAGATGTTCAAAATAAGTCCGATAACGGATATTTTATAAACATCCGAAGTTGTGTCAAACATATATCTTATGGACGTACATATATATCAGACATTCGACGGATTTTTTCTGGATCAAAAAAGAATATCCGATGTCCAAAAATGAATGTTGAACATCAACATTGGACGATTCTTTTGCTATCTATAGGGTAGATGCATGACTGATTTTTCACTTCTTATTAACGGGACAACTGTGATTTAGACATTTCAAAGACAGAACATAATATCATTAAGAATTACCGAAGCTGAGTACATAGTGTTGAGTACTGCAAAAGATGTTATTTGGATTACTGGTTTTCTGGACGAACTTGATCAACAGTGCAAGCCTTATTTTTCTTATGATATTGATAATTAAAGCACTATAGCTTGCTCATAATGCGAAATCTAATAATTCGAAATCTCAAAATTATTTGATCCTCTCAGTCTATTGAGTCTATTATTGTTTCTAAAATGATAATGCAAAAAATTTGGCAATTAAAAATTCATTAGGATGAATCTATGCCTCTGAATATTTATACAAAATGGTCAGATTTTCGGAATCAACTTAGTCAATTAAACAGTCTTAATATTCCGCGATGTGTTAGAACCCACAACGAGCACCATTTCCAATTACACGGATTTTGTAATGCTAACCAGTGGGCATGTGTATATATCCGCAGTGCCAACATCGAACTGCCAATGATGAATTTTGTATCAAGCTCTTGTGTTCAAAAACTAATGTTGCGCCTATAAAACAGTATTTATTCCGTGATTAGAACTCTATGCAACAGTGATATAACATAATTAATCGATAAAATTTAATTATTCGTCGACTTGAGAATGGCGAATGTGTTTCTTTGATCAGATTCCATTCTAGTGCTGCTTTGGGCTTGATTTTGCTCACGTAAGTTTTTGCGAATCAGCGAGGTACAGATTCATAGATCAATCTAATTGGCATCATGTGCTGACGTCAGAAAATCCCATAGATCTGTTGTCTCGAGAGATCTGATGTGTCCGAACGATATTCAGTTTTCATCGCTGTGGTAGCATGATCCTAATTTTTTAATAGATCGTGAAGATTCGTAACCAACAATCAATTTTTATATCTCAGAATCCGAGTTTCCCGAATTGCGGAAAGTCTCTTTTATTTAATTATCGCCTCTGTGCAAGCAATAATTGTCAATCTGTTTACAGAGTTAATAAATAAATTCTTAAAGAACAAAATATGCCGAATTGTTGCTTATTGTTTACGATTTCTTAATTATCGCGATTTAGCAATCCGCAAGTCGGTCGAAAATATTTCTCATGACGAAGTTAAAAGTGCCTTGCGTGTGCCTTGTTGTTTAAGTGCGCTTTTCCTAACGAAATTAAATAATTGGTGGAGGAAGCTTAGCTCATCTAATTCCTTGAGTTCATTGCCATCATTTGTGGATGATCAGCACATAATCCGCGGAGGAAGAATAAAGAATTAGCATATGATGTCACCCAATCTTATTGAAAAATCATCGACTTACTCAGTTAATTATTCAAGCAAGCATACAAAATCTTCACGCAGGTCTTCTGCAGGGCACTGTCGCAGGGCACTGCTGTAAGACAAAATTTTTGGCCATGTTCGATGCGCTCAGTTACATGTAAAATTATTCGAAAATGCATCATCTATTTTAAATGCATCATTTTCGGAAGCTAGGATGGGAGAATTGCCACCTCCTAGAGTAAGACTGTCGCGACCGTGTTCAAGTCATGGCATGATTACGTTGATCCTGTTATTGTACGAGAAAACAAACGACGAAATGCTTGAAATAACAAGCATATATTTGTATTTTTGTTTATTTTGCTACAAAAGAAGTCCGGGACATTCATCCAGGTTTGGATAACGTTGAGAGATGCTACCATCATTACAGCCAAGGGAGAAGTTACAAGGCCACTTCAAGTTGGCAATTTTACAATCGACGAAGAAACTACAATTTAATTTTATCTAATTAATTTCACAATTGTAGAATTGTAGAATTGTTAGAATTTATTTATTTATTTATTTATTTATTTATTTATTTATAAAACTTTATTTGTAAACATAGTTGACTAAAGGTATTAACTTAAAATTGACAATAATATAAGCAAAACAAGAGAAGGTTAGAATGCTAATAAGACGATCAATTAATTTGACTCTGTTAATGAACTAATGTTCATTTGTACTAATGTTTTCACAAATTTATATTTTCATATCTTGTATTTTTTACTGTCTTTTAATTTATTCACTTCAAGTTATTATTTCTCTGTCTATATTGACTTTGTAAGGCATAGGCTTTCAAGATAGGCGGTGTTTCGTATTAAACTAGTACAATCTCTCTGACTCATGTTCTCAAGTAACGGTTCTATCAATTCAGAGAATGATCGTGAGTATTTGTATATATTCGGAGATAGACAGATATCTCCAATAATTCTTTCCGGTTCATATCATTTTGTTGTAAAATCAAGAATTCTCGCTCTACCGTTTAATCCAAAAAATCGCGTGGCAACTAATAAATTAATAAGTTTAACTTACATCTTTAACTCGTATTAATCTTAAATGTAACCAACGCTCATCCAAGATTCGTGGCTCATTATAAAAAACAGAAGCCTTTGCTTCTGTCCTCGATTGCATCATTCGTGGAATAAAGCTGAAATTTACATGCAATATATCCAACAATAATACTCTGTAATTAATTAACCAATTGGCAGGCAATTGAAGACAAGAATCAATGAATACAAAAGTCATATTCGATGGAACACGTCAGCTCGATTAATGATAACGGAAATAGATTGCAGCACAAACATTAAATGATTGGGACAACATTAAAATTTTAGACAAAGAACCTTGTTATAATAAGCGTTTGATTTCAGAAATGTTAAACATTGAAAAACAAAAAACAATCTAAATCCATAAACGGAAAGCCTACATAAAGCTTACATACCATTAATAAACAAAATCTGACATTGCAATACCAAAATTATTTTATTATTTGTCAGTCCGTGTTCATTTGTCGTGACAGAAACATATATATGAAACATATATATACCTCTTGTTAAATACTTTCTTTATATAATGATTATTTTCTGTATACAACGTTAATTTTAGATTGTGACTAATTTTTCCACTGCGATATCGTTATTATTTCACTATAAACCAACACTGACGCTTAATAATATAAAAATTGACGAACATCTTCTCGATATGCGAAACTTAACTTTATGGCCAATTGGAGTGATGCATCTATTCAAATTTTTTACTTTTCCTTTTATTTTTTATTTTTAACTTGACTCTTTATCAGAACATCGAGAAATTTTAAACAACTGGTCATCTAGCCGTTTGCGAGTAATTTCCGTCTCTCTGCAAAACATCTCTCTCATCATTACGATGTTTATAATTTTATCTATCTCTTCGACTGCGTTCAACGAATGTAACATCATTTGAACATATGCGATTTGCATATCTGGTAATATATATATATATATATATAT
>NW_017259200.1:67027-84947 GCF_001594045.1 Atta colombica
GTTAACATTTGACTCTTATGTGCTCTGTACACTCTCATTAATGTTTTTTAAAAAAAATGTATAATATGATATTTAAATATATTGTTACATATTGTTAAATATATTGATATTTAAATATATTGTTAGTCCAGCAGACTCTGCCGACTCTTTTCTATCTGGAATTCGTTGAAATAAAAAGACAGCGAAAACACACAAATTGAGAAGACTAAAAATTTTTTTTTCCCATATTAAAACTAAAACGAAGACTCTAGTATCTCCTCGTAAATGTATCTCGCTCCAAGATAAACTAAAAATCGATGCACGAGCGATAGGATCAAGAGGACGAGTTTGTGCCCCTCGAATATTGCGAAAAAAAAATAAATAAATAAATATGTCATTGGAAGCGTAAGACCGGCGCCAAGATACTTTGAACGGTCAAGTCGCGGACGATTCTCATGAGTCCGTGTTCACAAAATCTAAGAAGCGACACGTGACGTTCAGGGATAGATTCTGGGTCTTGTGCCGACATTACACGTGCGCTTTCTTAATGTACTGCGCGTGCGTTTTCCTATAAATATTAAGGTCATAAAATTTAGGAGAATACTTTTCCATACTACAGATTCCGGTCAACATCCTTTCCTCTCCCAAGATTTTGACCAATCCGAGAGCAAAGGAAAAAATCTTACTACTAGTTAACAAAATCTATTCCACCAATTCATATCGGCGATTAGTATAAAAATCATGGCCTTCAGGGTGATTTTTCTCTCTGAGTTTGGGGAAGCTA
Organism: Atta colombica; assembly: GCF_001594045.1. Lineage (NCBI taxonomy): Eukaryota > Metazoa > Arthropoda > Insecta > Hymenoptera > Formicidae > Atta > Atta colombica. The sequence goes on from NW_017259200.1 coordinate 67,791, forward strand.
TAATTGTTGACACCTTTGAAAAAGGCTTCATCCGATTCTCGAAGCCCTTTTTCTCCAGTAGAGCCAGTGCAAAACGGTACTATCATCTTAAGATCAATGGCACTCACTGACCGGAAAAATTAACGAAGCGGACTTGCCGCCAGCATTCCACAATCGACGGCATCCTTTCCGATGATCTCTCGGATACATCGCTATCGCCAAATAGTAAGTCTTAGATTTTGCTGCAATACACTGTGAGTTCTCCTCTTCTTGTATGCTCCTTCTTTAAAAACGACCAATTTTTAGCGCGTTCACGCAGTTCTTTCGCCTCTCGTCACCGTTACCCAACAATGCTCACTGACTCACCGCCCATGTCCGCTTTAAGATCGCGGAAAATTCTAAAGAACGATCTCTGCTAATTCAAGCATCGGTCCAAGAAAGGATTCCGGTCGTTCAGCCTCCAGCCTCGATTCTATCACCACTATTAGAAATTTTTTACTCCTCTGTCTCCGATTTGTCCCCAGACTTCTTCGATGACTTCTTCTCGTCCAGTCCTCTCCTTGTTTCACATCCAATATCACCATCCCCGATTGAGGAATTTCCTGTCTCGCATATTATTCTCTCAATTCCTTCTGTTCAAATCTGACGCTTACTCTTCCGCTAGTCATCTTCCTCTCCTCTTTCATAACGCTCAGTTGTTGGAATACATGTCCTATTTTATTCCTTCCACCAAGTGATAGTTGGCATCACAGGACCACTTGTTTATTTTTAGTCCCTATACCATCCCTTATTCCCATTGATTTTTCTTTCCAATCATGTGAGCTTATACACTTTAATTTTCTCCTCTTCTTTCCAAACTCTTCACGCTCAAAATAACGTTCATATCACACCTCTCACCATTCTGTCTTTCCACACACACACACACACACACACACACACACACACACACACACACACACACACACACACACACACACACACACACACACACATAAATAATGCGTATGATCATGTACTTCAGAACCAAAAATATTAAAGAACCAAAGGCTTGTATCTTTATACTTAAGAAAAATATATTACTATAGATTTCTTTTATTATATTACTATTAAATTTAATCCTAGTTAATTTGAAAAAAATCTTTCCTTGTATTTATTGTAAGCTCTCTCGCAATTGCACTTCGCCCGGTCACTTGGATTAAGTTCCATGACCGAAAGCCAGGGCATACGGACGTATCGGCACATCTGACGTTAAAGTGCGCCTTCCCGACACTGACTCAGTTTGACCCAGGAAGAGAGAGAGAGAGAGAGAGAGAGAGAGAGAGAGAGAGAGAGAGAGAGAGAAAGAAGGAGCAAAACCTTCCCCGTCTAACACACCTCGATGACGCGCTTCTCTCTCCCTCGGACCTACCGTTTGTGACGCATTTCTCCCTCCTGATCCCTCACAAGCGCATACATACCGCATATAATACTGTTTTGCCGACATCTATGGTGTAGCAAAGAGCACGCATTGCCGAGACGATTAGGCATTCGACTGTTTGACAATAAGATCAGATTTGGATGTATGCTGTATCGAACGTATCTCTTGATTGCTCCATCTAACATTTTTCGCGGTGCTCTGTGTATTCTTCATTAATAAATGCTTCTTGTTCTTCTTCTTAACGTTCATGTTGTTCATTTCGGCGGTTTGGAAGTGCGCACCCGCGAGCGCGATCTCGTGAATCGGCCGCACGGGCGTAACAATATGTGTATACACATATATACAGAGTGAATTAGAATCGGTGTAGTTTTTCTACAGTTTCTTAAAGTCGACAAAATTTGCCGGTTTTAAAATGATTCCCTAATTGTTGTGCGCAGAATAGATTATAAAAAAATATCGAAAGAAAGAATATAGATTTATTATACTCTTTGTAAAATTTCCATAACTTGCATACTTTTCCATAACTTTCCTTATACACAGAAAGAGATAAATAGATTGGAGTAAAGAAAACCATAAATTAATAGTTTTGCTGATGAATTTCAATATTCCTAGTTTGAAAAAAAAAACAATTTTTCGAGATCGTTCATATAGGACTCATTAGTTTTTAATAAGTAGAGAAATTTTTCAATTAGTAAATACATATAGTCGACATTACTTTGTTATTTGCTTTAACATTCATATGTAATACTTTTCACAATGTGTCAGATATAAATTATCAGTATTGTTATTCATATCAAAATTTCCTTCAATCGTACGGTTTTTATTTCTCTACGTACAACTTGCTATTTTCTCGAGAAAACTTTTTATAATTATAGGATTATAATATATAAGACGACGGGAGTAATGATGGAACTCTCTTTTATATCTGGATTGTAGGATACGTACAATTTTTTTAGATTGAAAACATATTACACGATGCAAAAAATATATGGATAAACTGTTTATAAGATGTATACCATTACAAAATGTGTGATATCAGTACACACACACACACACACACACACACACACACACTTTTCATCAAAAAAGATAAAAAAAAGCGCTAAGAATGTACGTTCTCGAATAAAACTTAAATGATACATTAGGTATCCTTTTAATTATGAAGTATAGGGGACTTTCTGATGACTTTGACATATGTGATCATATGTGATCACATATGTCAAGGTCATAGTGACTCCGAGTGATCTTCGAAAGGTTTTAACTCGCAGTCGTCCTTTGTTCAAAAATTACCAAATTATATCAAATTAAATAGTAAAATCTAAGTTATATTATATTTGTTATTTACTTAAATCTAATGATCATTCGTGTAAAAGATTTGATACCAACAACTAGTGCCAAGTTAAATTCTAGAAAATTTTATGTAACAGATGTTCATATAACAGATTTGATATCAACAACAAGCATTAATAATAAGTTATATTTTATACCAAATTAAATAAAGAACATAATCAAAGTGGTTTTTAATTTTTGTACAATGAAACCTAAGTATATATATATATTTGTATTTCTATTGAAGGATCTTCGTATTCTGATTCAAATAAATTTCATTCTTTTTATATGAAATTTTTATATTACAATTCTTTCAAAGATTTTCTCTTCAAACCAAAGTTGTAGTTATTTAATTCTCCTTCAAAATATTATTCAAAACGTTATCACAAAATTGCATAGCCTATTCAAATATTGTACCACAAAGAATTAAATATAAAGTAAGTACACAAGCACGTACACGTACTCATATGAACGCATATGAACGCACGCATGCACAAGCGCGAGCATATACACACACACACTTTTACACACGCGCGTGCACGCATATTTGATCGAGAAATTACATATACAGAAAGAACCATATATTCAAAAATTAGTCACATCCATAAAAAGACTTTCCCATAAGAATGGATAGCGGTTTCCAAAATTTTGAACATCTGTGAAAAAAATAATAGATTACCACACTTTGTCAAAATCTTAGAAAAACGTCTACGTCGTTTTGTAATTTTCGTTCTCGCTATATCTGTGAATTGCAAGAAAATACTTTTTTGTTAGAAGACTTTGAACTGAGAAATATCGTTAAAACTATATATCAATGTTCTCGATATGTTCAACACAACGGATTTACAACTAATGATACCAAGTCAGAAGAAGTGATTTTATTTTCCTCGAATCCTTCAAACTATTATTGAAGGTTTGTGACTTGCATTAACGTTACTTTGAAATATATATAACTTTTCATTGAATGTCAGTCATTATATTTATCGTCTATAAAGGGTTTGGAAGATAAATGGCTAAGCTTATGCCAATTTAACATGTCATTCGATGAAAATGGATCATAGATAGATTGCGTTTGTTGCAGACATACATAGACATGTTATAGACAAACATATATGGAAAATTTCATTTCAAAGAGAATGACAAGATGTATATACTTCATATAGATTGTATTGCGAAGCAGGCAGATTTACAATTCTCTTTTCTTACGTGAGATAAAGTCTGTATGCTATTGATTGTAATATTGTCCATATACCGTTGTCCATATCGTTGTTAACTATGTGCACGCCAACAGAAGAGTATTATACGTAGGGCTTTGATAAAGATATAAGTAATTCAAATGTAAAAAAAAGAGGAGTGCCGTTCAATCATTATGTTCTCATCTCGCGGGTAAGTATATACTATCTTGATCAAAAAGTTCCCGGAATTCATTCAGAAAATTCAAAATACAAGTTTTATTCATCAAAAGTAATATTGTCCCCTTCAGTACTCCCCATCGATTGCAACGCACTTATGCCAGCGCTTGATCCAGCTCTCGAAACATTTCTGGAACTCTATTGTATAGCCATCAGAGTCGTCTTCGATTTTTCCATTATCTCCTTTCAGCTGTTAAAACGCGTTCCCCGTAATGGTTTTTTCATGCCACTCATAAACGGCTGTTTTCTTTAGAGTATCACTGCCAAAGTTTTCCAACATTTCCAAGATTTTCACCATTGAATCCATTTTTAACGTAAAATTTCGTTGTTGCAAATTCAACTCCATTTTTAAAACTGTAAAAAATCGAAAATACGTGCAGAGGTAGATGTACTCAAGACGTAACTTTTACAAATGTCAAGCTATGATGATAAAATTTGGTGGAAATGTCAATGATAGATGTGGCAACCTAACCAAAAAAACAGAACTCAAATCAACTAACTCAGAGCATCACCTGATGGTAATTCCGGGAACTTTTTGAAGATGATATAATATAATATAATGATACATTAATACATTTTCCTATGATATACAGGGTGATCCAAAACAAGTGTCCCTCAAAAGAATTTCTGATCAAATTCTAAGATTTATTTTAGACGATTTTTCCTTTACGAAAATTTTTCTTTACGAAGCTTAGCTTATAAGAAGAAATATTAACGTATATATTAACGTATCACGCGTAGAGGAGATGGGCAGAAGTAGCGCTCATGATTAGATGCAAGCACTTTATGCACATTGATTGAAAGCATTCACACATTCATGAAAACACTTTTGTTCTTATCTTTCCCCTCTGTCACGCTATCTCTTTGTCTTTTACATATGCTAATTTCTTAAAATTATAAATTAGAATGAAATTGAAATAAATATTAAACCCTTTGAGTATCTAATTGTTTTCTAATTACATCAATAACAATTTTATAATGCTTATCACACGTAATTATTGTTTAATTTCTTTCTTTTAGAATATTCCTCTAACAATTTTATCTGTGCTATCACACACGTAGCATTTATTACTTAGGAAGTCTTAAAAGAAACACATCTTAGCTTTCAAAGAGTTTCAAATGAATGTTTAAAAAAATATATAAGCCAAATATATATACTTGAAAAGCTTATTATTAATTATAAAAACTATTATTTCTTTGTGGATGTTCAATGATTTTGTTCCAACTTCTTGAAACAAATAGAGGAATAAGTTTTGATACATCATAATAGTGTTCAATATAACTTTTTATTGTAAATTGATTTTCATCACTCAAATATTAAATGTCTTTTAAATATATAGATATCAAGTCAAACATTTCTACGATGAGATTCTTTTATAAATTGTGTCATGTTTCAACAGTGATATACTTCGATTATGCTCATTTGATAAAATGAAGAATTTATTTACCGATGTATCAGTTAATCATTAACAGTCACAGACAATTTATTATTTTGCGACTGAAAATCATACGAAGAAAGAAACATGTTCGTATACAACACACAGCACGTGTTTACATAGCAAATAGTTGACTGACTTTCTTGATTATGGATGCAGTGAGTTCATGTGAAACAAATGTAAAGATATGAATATAAAATATAATAAATATCATAATAAAAATCATAAATGTGAAAAATATAAAATGTAAAATTACAATTAAAATAACAATTACAGCATAAAAAATATAAAAGGTGAACAGTAAGATATATATATAGGAATTCTAAATCATTGGTCTACAGGAGGAAGCGGAGCGCAAAGGGTATTTTTGTAGCCGTAGGGGAAGTAATGCGGGAAAGGCCTCCCATCGGTGGTATTATTGTATTTACATAAATATTTACGTAAACCGCGATACCTTTGATGCGTACTACCATATTGTGACGTCTCACATCGTGTTTACTTGTTGAAAGGAAGAATCTTTCGCGGGCCGCCATGTGATGATTTTGCATATCTTTGAAGAAGGGGAGGAGGATCCTTTCGCGCACTCCTTCTTCGTCCCGCCGAAGTTATCACGTATACTAGAGTGGGTATAAAGACAGTGGCGCCGATGCATGTGCCTAATGTTGATTAACTCTGTCATTAATATTTTAATGATTACTGTTAGTTAAAAAGAAGATAATATTAAAAAAAGAAGAGGTTAAGAAATTGCGAGAAATTGCGTCATATCCCAAATGTAGAACACTAAATGACGACTTCCGGCTAATTGGTGTCACTCTCTGTATATCTATTCTAATGTATACTTATTGGCTGCGTTCAATGAAGAAAGCAGCTTAGTAAACGCTCAATAAGAGCAAAATATTTTTAGAATGTTATATGGTTATTATTAAAAAATTAAAATAAGTTATTATAATATTTCGAAAATACCATATAATATTTTTTAATTTTTATGAGAGTATTCTATAAAGGTTATATATGATATATATGATCCACTTATATAATATGGATTTTCCCTGGAATATCCCTGAAATATTAAAATATTCATAAATAATAATTATTCTTAATTTAGTGCAATTTGAATTCACAATCCAGTAAGTTTTTATTCCAGAAAAGTTCTTATCAATTTATTCTGCATCTTATGCTAAAAAACGTTTTCGCATGATTTTAAGTACATGTCCAGTTCTACAATTACGCATCTAAATTATTTTCAGTCTTTAAACGTATACTTATATTAAAACAGTTGTAACAGTTTTATAAATTAAAGTAAATTATGTGTAACGTCAAAATTAATTATGTGCAACTGTCAAAAACTGATAAACCGGCTGTCACTCTAGAGCACATAGTTAGTTAGGAACAACATGGCTTATAACTGCACAGCTGATCGAGCACGATCCCTTCACCACGGATCTCGCGCCAACCACATGAATTGTTATTATCACTCTTGCTATTATAATATATTATCTTTTAAATAAACAATTAAAGAAAAGAAACCGCATTCATTTCAAAAACACAATACTATCAATAAAGGGAGAACTTCCCCTCTTTAATCACCAAATAATAATAGTTAAAGGCAACTGATTATTATAAGATCATAAGTCACATAATTGCGCCATAAAATATTCCATAAAATACCCGCAGAATTTCCACAAATTAATCATTGAGCGAAAACACCGAAACAGCTACACATCTCGCATTAATTATAATCACCAATTACCGGAATTGAGCACGGAATACTTGGAGTTTCAAGCAACTTATCGAGTAGATACGCGAAATGCATATATAAAAACAGCATATATATAAAAAAATTTCTACAGCAGACAGTTGCATTTCGATTATTATAAGGATATCAAGCGACGTCAAACATGGGGATTCACTTCGTATCCATGGAATAGCGATATCGTTAAAATTTAGTGAGTAATTGGTAAACGAAAATCTGTAGAATATTCTAGAATCACATTCAAAATTACGCCTCTTACCGCGAGACATCATCTCTTTAGAGTATATAAACCGATGCTGCGAGAATCTCGGGCTCTCATTTCGCTTATTTTTAGCCGTCAGCTCATTCTGTTCATTCTGTTATTCTCGATTCAATTACTCCTAGATTATTCTTCCAGCATCAGCAGCAGTAAGCATGACACGTTCCGACGCCTAGAAATTTTCGATCTCAGTAGCCCAGCGGCTAAGTTTCGACGGGAAACTTAGAATTTTCATAACACCGCAATCTCCCTACTTAAAATTCCTATTACTTCGCTATACTTATAAATTTTGCATAACTTACAATTTCTTGTACCTATAATCTTATAATTTCAGTACTTGTAAATTCTTCGTACTTATAGTTCCATACTTGTAACTCTCGCGCTACGCACAATTTCTCTAGACTTGTAATTTCCACTGATAATTCGATTCTGCCCTTCAGGCAGAAGATTCTGCCCCTCCGAAAAGGTCTTGCATTCTCTTTCGTAACAATAAGCAATAACGTCACATTTAACAATCTAGTGAATATTCATTCTATCCTATCGCGAAAAAAAACGATTGTCGTGCTATTAAATGAGGAACCCTCTCTCGCGACCCGACACATATCTAGCCTAAAGAACATTTCGTCGTAGGGCATTCTCTACAGAATGCTCTTCGCCTCTCTTTCTCCCGTCTTGGCATGCCTTCAACTCAAGGCTGTTCCAGGGCACCTTCTTAATTATCAGGCCTGGACGCTTTATGCCTTTTCTCTTTATTCCTATCGTAATTATCCATGCCTCCCTCAGGTAAGGACATTTCCCTCGTCAATAAAGGAGAAGTCGTCTCCCCTCTTATCCCGCAGCCTCTATTCAATTACATTATTTTATTTTACGCTAATTATCGAACTCAATTATTTTACGCTAAGGATCGAAGCCACTGAACAAAAAATAAAAATCATAAAGCAAATCATCGCTTCTTCTTTTTTTTTATCACCATTGCCTTCCCGGTTCCCCCAAAGAGTTCTAAAAGAATGACAGCGCTCACATTAGCGAGGGTGACCCGTTCATTATCATACTATAATTCTTATATAAGGCGCCTCTGATAGAGCTCCTAAAAGAATCCAGAAGCGGTCGCGCAATATTCGCGAACCCCCGCAACTACCACAATCGCATAGCGAAGCCGAAGCTCCCCGTGCACCTCTCCTCCTCACGCTCGGTCCCCGTCCGTCAAATTAGAGCAGGACGTGACATTATGTTATAATACTATTTAATGTTTATACAATATTACAGTACCATTAAATAATGTTACTTTTAATAATCATGTAATATTATCAAGAGTGAACATATAATCTTCCATTAATATTTCGAGAATATTACTTAATATTACATAATTTAGTACAATATTCTTAAAATGTTACATTTAATATTCTAAGAGAATAAGTAATACCTAAAATATTACCAAATAACATTATGCGCTTATAGGGATGTGCTGCGCTGCTTTATGATTTCTGCTGAACGAACTTTTCATTTGGTATATGTATTGTAATATTAGGTATACAACTTTGCTTCCGCCGTTTTTTTCCGAAATTCGAGGCTTTATTGTAAAAAACTGGTTATACATTTATGATTCAAAGTATCCATCGCTGGCCACTACTTTCTCCCATCTTTCGGGTAGCGTACGAATCCCGCGTCGAAAAAACTGGTCATCTTTTGAGGCTATCCACGAATCGATCCAATTTTTTACTTCTTCATAAGACCATTGATCGAAACAAGTGATAATCAGAGGGAGCAACGTCTCCCTCTGGGAGAATACGGGTGGGGTAGGAATAGAATTCCCATTTCAACGTTTCCAAGTATGTCTTGACCACTTTCGCAACATGGAGTAGAGCATTGTCATGCTGCAAAATCACTTTATCGTGTCTCTCGTTGTATTGCGGCCGTTTGTCTTTCAATGCTCAAACGCATCAATTGCGTTCGATATCGATCGCCTATGATTTCAGTCGGTTTTAACAGTTCATAATACGCTACGCCGAGCTGGTCCCATCAAATACAGAACATGATCTTGGACGTCAAAATCATCGTTCTTGAAGCGTTGAAACCACTCACGACACGTTCTTTCACTAATAGCGGCCTCACCATAAGTATTTGAGAGCATTCGATTAGCTTCAGCCGCAGATTTCTTCATATTGAAGCAAAAAATTAAAATCTCCCGCAAATGACGAGAATTTGGCTCGTAAACTGACATTTTCAATCGAGAATAACTTTATGATGCAGACACAAATCGACTAATGTCTTCTTTCTATGGAGTTATGTTGACAGATACCCAAGTTATTGTATGACGTCTATGATCTATTTATTTCGACTACCACTTACCGCTAAAGCCATCTATAGGAAAACGGCGGAAGCAAAGTTGTACACCTAATATGTATTGTATTATTATACTTAACCTCCGAACTGAGATATTCTGTGAGATACCTTAAGATAATTGGAGATAATTATTTAAATAGAATATGGACTGCACCTCCGATGAAATTAGGCTCATTCGATGCGCAATGGATGCAAAAATGTTATTTGCTTTGGACGATAGCTTTAATATAATAAATATAATTGGAAATACAAAAGAAGATTTAGGTCCATACCGGAAAATAGATATAACGCAAGATCTCGTAATGAAAATTATTTTGACATCACAATTCTGATTCAATGATATGCAATTTATCGAATATTTTGGAATGTTGCGACGTAAATACATTTGAGGTAAGTACATATTGCATGTATATATATTTATATTTGAGATTTGGATTTACTTTATAGAAATATCGCGTTTACTATTAAATACTATTATCATTACTTTTTTTATATTATAAAAAGTATAATTTATTATTTTTTATATATAATTACTTCATATTTTATAGGAATTACTTCATGTAATAACTCCATCTGTAAATGAGCAACAAAATAGAAATGTGTGCATATCAAAACTTTTACTATTTTCAATTTGAGTTGGCAAAACCAGAAAGCTTTTGTGAATTGATGACAGATTCGATTTGTCAAAAAGAACAGGACATCAAATTTTTAAAAATATTTTTGATATTTTGGCACAGTTAATGTCACAATATATAAGATGACCAAATATCAATTGTCTACTAATGTTTGTATTTTAATTGAATTTTCTATTATTTAAAAAATGTATAATTAAAATTATAATTCTTTAGTATCATTAAAAAATTGTAGATATTTGAAGCTCGATCACATGGCTTTCCGGGAATAATCGGTGTCCGGGAATAATAGATGACTGTAAATATTGTAAAACTCCAGTAATGCAAATGATTTTTATAATCGAAAAGAATTTCATTCAATTATTTTACAAAATAATAATTCTAAATATAAAAGAAATTTTTATTTCAGTAATGAGTTATTTTTTTCTAAATAATTTTTAAACTTATAGGAACATGTAATCATAGAAGATTATTAATGGATTGTTTTATTGAAATGCCGAGGCGCATGCATGATGCTAGAGTTTTCCGAAATAGTTCTTTAGTCAACAAAAATGACTAATGTAGAAAGACTTCTAACTTCGGATAATATGCTATCTAATAGGAGACTCAGCATATCCCTTTTTATGTTCTTTATGCTTAGACGCCATTCGAGACAATGAGCACTTAATACATTCACAAATTACATATAAAATTAAATTCTATCAGATCAATTATTACTTTCGCTCTATTAAAAACTAAATTTAGGAGGTTAAAATATTTAGACTGAGATTTTGAATTGGGAAATAATAGCAGCAGCATATGTGTTACATAATTTCATTATCATTGACGATGAATTAAATATACAAGATGAAGATTATTTATATGATGAAGATATGGAAATTGAAGAGGTTAATAATCCACTATGCAAATAAATGTATCAAATACTTTTTAGAAACGTTACTAAGTAACATGTAATATTACAGAGATGTATATAGAGAAATATTTCTGACATGCAGCATAAATAATTAATGTCCGTATTCAGACACTTACTTATGAGACATTATAATAATATTATAATAATATATTTTTTATATATATCATAAATGATTCTGAAAAATATCTATTGTATTAATAAATATATTAAACACTTTTCGTAAACGTTACTCATGTAATATGAAAAAAACATAATGTAATATGATACATGTAGAAAATATTTTTGAAATGTTGCATAAACAGTTAATATTAGTATTCAGACTTATAGCGTTACTTATAGCGTTTTCTCTTGGCTGCATTATCGCCCATCAGTGCAACACACAGACAATGTAGCGTGTTTTCTTGGCTGATAGTAGGCGAACTCATTCAGTGTAACATATTTCTGTGATTATAGTAGTGCAAATTTTATTGCCCACGACGTGAGGTTTTGCTACACGATCTCAAAGAGCCAGTGACATTAAAAATTTGAAAATGGAAGTCAATCGGCAGCAGAATTAAACACGATAGCATGAAGTAGTGTACATCATGATGTATGTACACTTGTGTAGTGCAGCACGTACATGCAAATGGTGTATTGCGAAGTTACACTGTATCCCAAGAGAAAACGTTATTAGTTGCGAGATATGGATTTTTTGTATCATATCATAAATGATTCTAAAGAATAATACTAAAACGTTACTTTTGGTAATGAATATCACATACTTATTTATTATAAATACATATTTATAATATTTTTATTTTATTATAGAAAACAATTTGTTATTCACTTTATAATTTTCTGAAATAATTATGCAAGCTTGTTAAATTGAGTGTAAATATTAGGGTCCGCATCAAATTTATAAATTCTTGTTTAAAATTGGAATTGTTTAAAAGTGGAATTCCTCCACATTTATATAAACTTATTGTACTAAATCTAATAATTTTTTATTTTACAATAACACTTCGCATAAAAGACATGAAAGGATTCAAATGAACCATGTAAAGGTAATTATGCGATTATAGTTGAAAGATGCTTACTGCCATTTATATTTGACCAGAATTAATATTTTCAATCTTTCGAATACAATCTCTGATATTTTGCCTCTATAAATTGTGATTTCTTTAAATATTTAGATCATATTAATAATATTTACTTTTTCGAACAAATGTATAGAATAAATAAAAAAATAGATTACAACATAAAAAATTTACATTATCCAAGTCTAAAATTAAATCTATCTCATATGTTTGTTCTATTTCCAATGATACAAATGATAATTTTAACAATATTCAACTTATGGTTGACAATGATTCACAAAACATTCAGTTTGATTTGGAAAGAATTGATATTAATCCGGATAAATTTAGTGAGGCGTCTTCCTTCGATATACTACATGACAAACGGTTTGTTAATTTGAAGTAGTTAATTTGACATTCCCTTAGAAGTTATTTATTACAACTTGGTGAAAATTTTGGGCTCCCTATTAATAGAGACAACGAAGAAAAAAACTTTAATTGAATTTATTGAACACATTAAAAATAATATAAGTGATCGACTTAAAAACATCATTAACTTTGTCAGAAATAATTCTCAATATTTAATAGATTCCATAACAATTTTCCTTCTCCTAATTTTACTGACAAACAGATTTTAAAGTGGCTATATGTAACAAATAGATTTATAAATGACCATCCAAACATACTCATTATGGTACAAACGCTGAAAAGAGAAGTATTAGTGTTATTCTTGACAAAGACGTACCAATGGAGGAGATTTTTTTAGCTACTTATGAAATTATTAATAGATCCAATTAAAAAGTTGACTCAAAACTTACGTACATTGCTAGTGAGATGGAAGCGTGATCAGTTTATTGACGAACAAACATATCGAAGATTGCTTACAATTGATGATGTTATATCTAGAACTTATGGTTTGATCAAAATACATAAAAAGACAGCAACCCATTGAGAGTTTGTATCCTCTATTAACAGTCCACTATATTATCTTTCTCTTTTTTTACACAATATAATTAATGATGATGCATATCAAAAACTTCTAGCCACATTAAAATCAGTTTCCAGTTAGTTGAAAAATTAAATAGCACAGTTTTTGATTCTCAATGTTTCTCATATGTTTTGGCTTCATTAGATGTATATCTTTTTACTCTACTAATATTCCTGTTGATCTAGCATTGAATAGCATCGATAGGAGATGAGTTTACATTTCAATGAAGACAAACATTTCTAAAAATGAATTCACTATTGCAGTTAGATTTATTTTAGATTCAACTTTTTTTGCTTTAAACAAAACTTATAAACAAGTATTTGGTATTTCAATGAGTTTACCATTATCATCAATAATCGCCGACAAATTGTAATGCAAGATTTAGAAGAAATAGCAATTAATAAATTGTCAGTACGATCATTGTTTTATTTTAAATATGTGGATAATGTTATTCTTGCACTTCCATCTGATACTACCTGTTCCGGAATAATCGTTGATTTGAATGTATTCTCGGCAACGTAAACTCTCTCGGCGACTAAAACTAAAGTAAGTAAACCGAAATTCAGAGTCGTCATCGTTCAAAACAAGCATATATCTCGTTCTAATCATGCTGTTTATTTCACATGGTCAACACGACCCCCCTCCCCCCCCCCCCCGGGCGCGACAAAAGGTGATCGCGCACACATTCCGCGTGCGAGAAATCAGTTCGCTTCCTGATCAATACGGATCATCTATTCATTGTCGGTCATCTAACGCTTCTTATCCCGAAGCCGAAGTGCGAACCATCCCGACGTTCTGTCGCGTATTACCGTTGCATTTTGCTACCTAACGTTCTCGGTATATGCAGGCGAGGGCAGGCAGTAGTGTGCGCGAATTGCTTGAATTTCCGATGAGATTTGCCGACCACGCGCAATCTGCTTTCTTCCGAACTGTGAGAAACCACTCGACGTCGACTATCTACAAGTGCGAATTACCGGTGCATGCATCTTAACGAATGCACAAGTTGTTGATTTACAAGCTTTTCTTATCGCCCTTTGAATACATCTCAAATTCGACTCAACAATAAAGGTTCGAATCATTACAACAAAGAAAGTTGTTGTTATTACACGTCACCTTGGCGTACAAACCTTCCAGACCAGCGTTACAAACACACAGCACTACTAATGACGCTTTAAATATTTTTAATGCTTTACATATGAGATTGCAGTTTTTTTTTTGGAGATTGATACAGGTGGCAGATTGAGTTTTCTTGATGCAATGCTTGTTATAGATGATCGGAGAATTATATTTGACATTAATATTCACGGGTTCTTTCTATATAAAGATTATGCGTTTCGCGAGTTTCTTCCGTGTCCAGATCCATTCTTGGAATACTAACGTTTCGTGAAAGTTTTCTTCACCAAAGAGAGGAGCAACCAGATACTGAGCTGTTCCTTCGAATCGCTCCTTTTATATATTACACTATTTGTGGAGTGGTGAAGGGGGAGAAGAGAATTGTAGATGGAGGATGAGGAGAAGGCTGGAGGAAATTGATGAGTCCTCATTAACCGGGAGAATAGTTTTCCATATTTTATTTATGTTGTAGCTATCATCTCTATTTAGATTGTTAGGTTTTTGTATCTCGATGGCTTTGATCTTTAGAATTTCTTAAGATTTGTCCTATCTTTTTTGGATGATTTAAAGATAGTTCGGATATTGTGTTTGTTTAATATCCTGCCAATCCAATCTGTTGTTCCTTTGACATATGAGAGAATGGATAGGATCCTCTTCGTCTGATTGTGTGTCAAAGACCATTGTCTTGTTTGCTGATTATCTTTTTTGATTATATCTTTTTTGTCGTGTCTGTTTTTTTGTAAAGCTGTTTTTAAGTCAGAGATAGTGAAAGCTCTATGTACAAATGAATTGATTGCAGACTTTTTGTGCTGGGTGATGGTATGTAGGTATCTATCTTATCTGTGTATGTTGGTTTTCTGTACACTTGTTGGCCTAAGGTACCGACAGCTTTCTTAGAGATAAGAACATCTAGGAAGGGGAATTTTCTGTTTTCCTCTATGTCCATAGTGGATATTTGGATGTTGATTGTTGAGAAAAATAAGGAATTTACGGAGTTCGGCTCTGCCATGTCTCCATATCACGAATGTATTGTCTACATAACGGAATCAAATTTCTGATTTTTTGAATGTTTTTCTAAGGGCCTCTTTCTCAAAATGCTCCATGAAGATGTTGGCGATTGCAGGAGAAATAGGAGGGATGAGATCGGAGGGGACTTCATGTGAGGCCTTTATTATGTTTAATATGAGAAAGTATAGAGAAGCCATAGAGATACAAAAACACCCTAACAATCTAAATAGAGATAATGGCTACAACATAAATAAAATATGGAAAACTATTCTCCCGATTAATGAGGACTGACCGATTTCCCCCACTCTCCCCCCCTCCATAATTTTCTTGTCCCCCTCCATCACTCCACAAGTAGCGTAATATATAAAAAGAGCGAACACCTCCGGAGGAATAGCTCAGTATCAGGCTTCTCATCCTAATGAAATGAACTGCAAGGTTCACGAAAGGTTGGCATTCCAAGAATGGATCTGGACACGGAAGAAATCCGCGAAATAATAATCTTTATATATTTGACACTTATCATAAAAAGACATTTTCGAGAAGGTTCCTTAATTTCCATTCAAATCATCCACTTTACCACAAAAAAGGCATTATTATCAGTCTTATAGATAAAATTATTCTTTTATCACATCCACGGTTCCAACAAAAAAATTTGATAGATGCTGTTCATATTTTCTTAAATACAATAATTGTTATCCTCTCTCATTTATCTTTTCTACAATTGAACAAAGATTAAAATTCCATACACATAATAAATCATATACATATTACACGTAATTTACAAGTTAAAGACAAATATTTTATGATTCCTTACATCAAATCTATTTTCGAAAGTTTCCTTCCTATTTCCAGTATTTCATTGTAAACTAGCCTTTTCTATCTCTAACACATTAAAAAGTCTTATTAAAAGAGGAAAAGATAAGTTAGATTTTCTATCTAACCAGAACATAGTTTATAAGATTTCCTGATATGATTGTAAGGCGAGCTATGTTGATCAGACAAAAAGAAAATTAAGTACGAGATTACACGAATATATCTCTGATATTAAAAAGAATACTAATTATAACTGATCATCAATTTTAACAATTTTAGATGGAATGAAGTGAAAATTTTAGATTGCGAATCTATAACAAGAGATTAGTGTTTGAAATGATTCACATCAAAAGACAGAAACAAGATCTTAATAAAAAGAATGATATTGAATCGTTACCTGAAATTTAATCACAGATTATTCAATCTCTTTCTCTTTTTTAACTGCATTCTTTCTCTTTTTACTCCTCTCCCCACTTTCCTTTCTCTCTACTTTATTTTTTCTCTCTTATGTTTCTCTTTCTTTCTAGTTTATCACTTCTTGATATGTGGATTTTATGTTGTCTTCGAGCATCTTAGAGAAATGACTATTTTCAATATCATCGCATTGCCTAAGAATAGACGATATATTTATATTATATTGACACACAATTATAAGATATTCATTCCCATTAGCTGCTATTAAATTTAATATATATATATATATATAT
>NW_017259200.1:85009-85715 GCF_001594045.1 Atta colombica
ATATAGATTTCTCATAATATTAGATTAGAATATCTCATGATATTACTTTTTTATTATTCTTTTTGTTTCTTAGTTTGTATTTCTCTTATTAGATTTGATTACTTATTCCTATTACATTTTTATATTATATTTGTATTTTTTAACAGAAACAAATATGTTTGTCTATAATCTACATACACAATCTAGAGGAATACATGATTATCGATTACAACATTCTTTCAATATTACAACATTTATTTCATATTGAGCGAGATTGATAATTAATATTGCGATCGGGAGCGAATTATAATTTTTATATATCTTATCTATGTAATATTTCCATTGTTATTTTTGTTTACATTGATAATGATCCAACAGAGATCGAAACGTTTGGTGTTGTTTTGTTTATTACTAGCAAACTAAAGTTTTATATTTTAACTATATGACATGTTTATTTATTAACGGTTCAAATTTTAATTTATAACGATTAATCTTAGGCTCCCCTTTGTCTTTCTGTTTTTTATAGTTATATTGTTTTTACAATTATTTATAACTACAATTATTTACAATTATTTATAACTTTTAGATATTATTTTGTAAGTTTTTATATTAAAAAATGTTGAAATATATATACGTACGTTGAATTTTGTGAAAGGTCGTCAAAACAGTAAGTTTTGTGATTTTCATTATGAAGAATGAAGGGCTGGATTGCGTGCAACAGCATTCG
>NW_017259200.1:85815-87842 GCF_001594045.1 Atta colombica
ATGTTGTCAAAATCATGACCCTTAGTGACTCCAACAAGTTTTAGCCGTCGCTCGTCCTTCATTCAAAAGTTATAAAGAAAAAAAATTTTTTTAATAAATTTTAAAAATAAATTTTATTTCTACTGTATTAAATATTGGGAGTACAAATTAGTTCGGTTCGTTTTTTTGTGTTCAAAAATGCATTATTTCAAAACAAAATGAATGAACAGATCAATTAAAGTATTGTCCATCGCTGCCTACTACTTTTTCTCATCTCTCAGGCAATTTTCGAATTCCATCTCGAAAAAATGACTCGTTTTTGGAGGCGATCCTTTGTCAATTTTCGATTTCTGCGAAAGAAGTGAACCGATGATTTGCTGCATCCTTCGGAACAATTAGTAATCAGAAGAAGCAATGTCCAGAGAATACGACGGGTGCGGTAAAAAATCTCATTTGAGCATTTTTTTTTTTTTACGACTTTAGCGACATGAGACCGAACGTTGTCATGAAGAAGAAATAATTTTATCATGTCTTTGCTCGTATTCCAGCCGTTTTTCTCGCAATGCACGGCTCAAACGAATCAATTCTAGCTGATATCGATCGTCTATAATGGAATCGCCAGGTTTTAGCAGCTCATAGTAAACAAGACCTTTTGGTCCCACCAAATACATGATCTTCGAACCAAGAATATTCGGCCGTAATGTTGATATTGAGGTCGATGGCAACGATTGACCGGGCTTAGCGTAGTATTTTTTTTTCTTGGGATTGTCGTAGAATATCCACTTCTCATCTCCAATCACAATCCGATGCAAAAAACCTTTTCTCTTTTGTCTTTGAATCAGCTGTTCGCAAGTGAAAAATCGCCTTTCAACGTCTCTTGGTTTCAGTTCACAAGGCACCCAATTTCCTTGTTTTTGAATTATTCCCATGGCTCTCAATCGTACAGAAACGGCTTGTTGAGTTACCCCCAATGATTCTGCAAGCTCCTCTTGTGTTTGACTCTTCTTCGAGTAATGCCTCTAATTCTTTGTCTTCGAATTTTTTTGGCTGTCCAGAGCGAGGCTTGTCTTCAACGCTGAAATCTCCATCCTTGAAACGTCGAAACCATTCCCTACATGATTTATCAGTTGGAGCAGTTTCACCATAAACTTCGAGCATTCGATGGGCTTCAGCCGCACTTTTCTTCCAATTAAAGCAGAAAATCAAAACCTGTCGCAAAGGGCGCTGCTTGGTTAACACAAAATTCATTTCAAACACAATAAAAATCAAGATTTTTGTATAAAACTCAAAATATAAACTGAATATTATTAGTAGATGTTTAACCTCTCTGAAACCTCGAAAATCAGCTGTCACTATGAACCATTCACAACAGCTGGAGCCATCTTTAGGGAAATGGACCGAACTAATTTGTATCCCAATATTATTATTATTATTATTAGTATTGTTTGTAGCGTTGTAATTTTTTGCATTTTCATGGATTAGTCGCAAATTTGCTTGGTTTAAACCAAGTTTTAAAAATTTCTTCAAATTCAGCTTCTATAACTGTGAGACAAGTTTTCTTTAAAGAAGCTGAAATATAACAATAAATTTTAAAAAATAATAGATTATAATTGGAAAATGAATAAAATATATCAAATAATAATATTGCAACTTAGCAATAATTTTTAAATCTTTTAATTTAAAATTTTATTTAGCACAAGTCCAAGAGCATTTGGAAGCAAGAGTATTGCTTTTATGAATATTTGTAAATAATTTCTGCAACGTTCTTTTTATTGCATCTTTTGCTGAAGTATCACCGATTATTATTAACATATTGATCTACAACAATATAAATGTTAATAATATTATTAATATAAATATTTTTATGAAATATACGTATATAGAGTACTCCCATATATGGCCCTTTATTTCTCATAAATTAACAAAGATGGATTTAATAAATATATAGTCTCAAATTAAAGAGCTGTATTAGTCGCCCGTAAAATTAAACCAAAATAATTTGTATAATTTGTAAAATGATTTATTCATATATGATATTATACATTGTT
>NW_017259200.1:87942-100147 GCF_001594045.1 Atta colombica
AATTTAATTAGAATGTATAACTTGAGACATATTTATTAAGTCTCTCTTTGTTATTGTACGAGATAAAAAGGAATAGTCTGCATCTGGTTATTTATACGAGACATTTTGAGCGCACGCGCGCGCGTGTATCCTTAATGTTAAATTGATAAAATTTATAGAAAAAACAACTCCATTTCAATAACATTGATGTTGATAATTTATGTTGCGGAATGAAAAAAATCCATAAATGTTTCCTTTTCCTCGTTTTATTTTCTCTTCTTCTATAATTGTTCTGTTCATATTCTAGCCTCGTGGCGAACTCAGATCCTCGCCATTACAAAGAACACACTGCATGCCTCGCGGCAGCATGCCTCACTTATTCGTTGCGCTCGCGATAATCCAGCGCTGCTAGATAATTTTTGGGCACGTATTTCAAATAATTTCTTTCGTCACTCAGACACGAACATTCCGCCATTGAAGGTCGATTCCAACCGTTATTTACAAGGGAAAAACCCTACAGTATATCATTGCTTAAGAAAATTATGTTTCGATAGAAAGGACAAATCTTATTGATAGCGTGATTAGTTACGCCGTTGGAGGTTCTTACGCTGACTACATGCATAGCCATCGCCTCCGGGATGAGTCTCAACAATTCGACCCGTACGTCGGGTATCTTAAAGGTGGTAAATCTTTTAAGTTTAAGTTTATCTTTTTTAGTTTTAAGTTTATCTTTTAAGAGAACTAATGAACCGATCTTGATCTTTCAGGGTAATTAAGGTAATTCGGGATAATTTTTGCCACTTATAACGGTTTTGAAGCTGCGTGAAATACTCACACGATCACCGCTTCCAAAAGTTCTGACGCATTTGTGATAACATTTGAAATCTTTTTAATCGATTCGATGTCTCAATAAAGTCGAAAAAGGAATTTAGAGATTCACCGATGATAAAATGTCCAGAAGTGAGCATCACATGAGAGTCATTGGAAACTAGACACAGAAGGCATGAATTTAAAACGGCTTCGATTTATGCAAATACCGTACTGAGTTCTTCAAAGATGAAGGTATACTGTTATCGATAACTCTTTTTAAGTGAATCTTGGCAGACCTCACAATCGCTTCCCAAAGTCCGCCCATGTGTGGGGACTTTGCCGGTATGAAGTGCCACTGCACACCGACTGATCAGTCAAAAAATGTTCAACGCTCTCGCGATTCCCTTCCACCATGCGGGAAAGTGATTGCAGTTCATTGTTTGCGTCTATGAAATTTGTGCCGTTGTCTGAGAACAAATTCGCACCACGTCTGGCCATGAATCGTTTCAACGCATTGAGAAACGCCGTTGTGGTTAAATCGCTGACTACTTCCATGCGTGGCTTTAGTTGAAAAGCATACAAAGATACACAAGTAGGTCTTTCTGGTTTTGTTTCGCAACAATTTTATAGAAAACGGTCTCGCATAATCTACTCCTGAATTAATAAATCGATGTGGAATTACCCGCACTCTCGGAAGATCTCCCATTAATTGTGATTTTTCATTAGAATGAACACGGAAATACATTTTCGTAGTACCCGCCGAATCGTTTGACGTTCCGTTAATGATATCGTACCGCATAAATAGCAAGAAGACCTTGAGGTCCATATGTTTGAGATGCAAATCTCGAATGATTAACTCGGTAAATGGATGCTTGGCAGATAGGATGATCGGATGTTGCTTCGAGTGCTCTATGTCCGCATGGCAGAGTCTACCTTCTATGCATAACATAACGCATATTTCGTCGAGGAAAGAATTTAAAGAGAGAAGCTTGCTTTTACTTAATATTGCTTTTACTTGATAGGATTTAAAGTGAGAAGCTTGCTTTTACTTGATATTCCCCATTTCGCTTGGAGGTCTTTAATCTCAGCGGCGAATTCAGTTGTACGACTCGGGTAAGTGACAGTATGGCTTTATTCAACTTTTCCATTGATAGAGGCCCGGTTTGTCGCTTTTCCCCTTTGCCGGCATTGGTTTTGAATCGCAAGCAATACGCTGTGATCCTCTTGAGTCGATGAAGAGACGAGAATCTCAATAAATTAGTATCTCGAGGAACGCTGTGGTAAGCTACGGTCTGTTTCTTAAGTTCAATTATTTTCGAGGGTTCGACGGCGGACTCCATCGATCTGGTCCTTTATTAGCCAAGATGGTCCCGTCCATCACAGAGAGGAATTTTTTAAGTTTCGTTGAGTTGCTCCTCTAGAAATGACATCAGCTGGGTTGTCCTTGGATCATTGAACATCTAGTGCTGTGCTGGATCGTGATTCTATTCGCAACGGATGTTTGCAATTCTGCAGGCTGATGCTTGATCCGCGTTAGCGTGATGATTGAATCACTCCAATATTGAATACGATCAAACTTAATTGATAAAGCTTGTCATACGGTCTCTCCGAGCTTGATGAGTAATAAGACCACATAATGGCCGACATAACGAATCGAGGTAAGGTGATACGCTTGAGAGGTGCGACCTTTGATCTTGCGCAGAATAATCTTGCGACAACTTCATCTGATCGATTTATACTTCGGATGAAAATGCAAGCACCATATGCTGCTTCTGAGGCGTCACAAAATTAACTCGGATTTGTTCTATTGTTCGTTTCTATTCTTCGCATATCACGTGTCGAGATCGATTCCATCTCCTTCATTTTTTTCTGATATTGCATCCAGGTATAGATTCATTGGTAAGGATTCATCCCATCGGATCTTAAGTCGCCAAAATTGTTGAAGTATGATTTTGGTACGTACAGTCACTGGGCCCATTAACCCCAGTGGGTAAATTAGAGCAATAGTTGATAATATCATTTTGTTGCGCGCTGATTTTTCTCAATTGCGCACGTCCGATACCACAAACAATCATCAGTGATGTTCCAATAAATTCCTTATGTCTTTATTTCATTACTCCTTGATAACTCCGGGATTTCGGAGGATTCCGTCGAAGATTATCGGCTCGTTGTTCCACTTTTGGAGATGAAATCCTGCAGAATGTCGGTTACTTCGCTCTTGAGCCGTCGCAGTGTATTTACGTCGTGTGTTTGCCACCAGACAACAAGTCATTCATATAAAAGTCATTGAATATGATCCTGCTTGCTTTCGGATGTCTGTCTTGATTTTCGATCGCGAGCTGATGTAATCGAATGGCTAAGAAGTGTACTAGCCACCGTATATGATGGTGTTGAGACGATATTTGCGGATCAATTCGCTTGCATTTGGCCTCCGATTCTTTGTAAGTCTCGTTGATCTTCTTGCAAAAGCACTTCTCGGTACATCTGTTTAATGTCTGCTATGATAACGAATCGGTGTTAACGAAATTCATTGTTATGGATCATTCTCATTGTTATGGAGAATAAATTCTGCTGAATAGTAGATCCAGAGCGGAGTATATTGTTGAGTGATACTCCTAAAGATGTGGGACACGATGCGTCAAATACAATCCTTCATGGTCATGCTATCGGGTTTTAATATAGAGTGATGCAGTAAATAAATGCTTGAGATACCTCCTGATTCAAGATTTCAGTCATATGGTTTAATTCCTCATATTGCATGAAGAGTTTATATTGTTGCTTTAATTCCGGATTTTACAAATTTTCGTTCCATGTATCGTAATCGCTTGATAGCGGTATCTCTGAGTTTATCTATGCTGTCGCATAGTGGTAATCGAAATTCAAATCGTCCATCCACGTTGCGTTTATGTGTTTGAGTGAATTCTGCCTCGCAGATCTTATCGTTATCTGATAACTCCGACTGGATGGGGCCTTCTTCTGCCAGAAGCGTTCTACCATAGTTGTGTTTCGATGTTGATAGTAGAGGAGATACAGATGCGATCGAGCTCTCCGTCAATCTTTGGAAGCCTAGCGGATCCATGATGATCCACCCGAGTTTTGTTTTCTGTGTTATCGGTTGATCCTTGCCTAATTTGATCTGACCGATGCATAATAGCTCAAAATATGGAACTTCCTAGCAGTACGTTTATTTTCCCTGGCGTGGAACGATGAATCAGCTAGAATGATTGTCAGGTATTTGGAGATGCTTTTTGTTGATCTCCGACAATGGAAAATTGACTGTGATCTCGGGCAATCGAGAAAATAAGCTTAACTTTGAAAGCGTTAAATTTGGATTGTATCGTAATCTCTGCTGTTGTCTGTATGTTATCAATATCGCAAATATGTATGGAATTCCTTCTTTGTGGAAGGCCTAACTGCAAAGATCCCTTGTCATAAAGTTCATAAAGTTGGATTATGATCCCGGGTCGAGAAATGCATGATATTCTTGTAAGTCTTCTCGATTGTCTTAAATGTTGATGTTGGCCGTAGTCAGCAATCCACGCTCGCTAAGTCGAACGGCATGTTGTACCACGCTCATGATTTGTGATTCCATAAATGCCTGCGATTCGGTGGTTGTAATTTGATCATCACAATCTTCCGCAATCTGCGCCTTTTGGATGTGCAGTAGTGTATTGTATTTCTTGTGACACAATCGGCAGGTGCTAGAGCTGCACGATTCAACGTTGTAGCCGCTCTTAAAACAGTTGAAACATAACTTTAAGCATTTTGCTTCCTTATTTCTGGCCTAGGGAGTTAAGTTAAGAAAACTTGGACACTGATACAATCGATGCTTGCCTTGATTGCATACTAAACATTTGTCTGGTTTGGCCTCGGCGACCGCCGCGATGATTTTTTGTTTGCTTTATTGCTAATGTCATTACTTGATGATTTCGCGCATTTCATTTTATCGAGTTGTAATATCTCTAGCATAACGCACCTATCTGTTGTCAAGGAACTGCTTATATGTCGCCACTTCTTTTGCGGACATCTTGGTCTCTCATTCACATTTTGTAGCGTTGTCAAATTTTGCGGTTATTGATAGATAAACAAGGACGGTGTCCCATTGATCCATGGGTTCGCCAAGTTTTTTTAGAGCGCGAACGTGCTTTTCAATATGATCTAGTAATTGAATCCTGTAGATGACCCTTTTGCATTACGGGAAGTTCTACAAGCGCTTGCACATGGTGATGAATCAAAACACGCTTATTCTCGAAACGACTTTCGAGCAGATTCCATGCGACATCGTAATTATCGGCGGACATTTTCATGGATTCTAGAATTTCTGTGGTTCCCCTTTAATAACTAATTTTAAGTAATACAACATTTTTATATCTGATAGGTTTTCATCGATAATCGCCTTAAAGATATCGCGAAAATTCGGCCACTGATCGTATGATCTGTTATAAGGCAGATGGATAGACGGTAACTTAATCCGGTCTACTATTGGTCGCATTGCTGAGGTCACGATTATCAGCGTCGCGGATTTCTTGCCGATTCGCGGTTTCCCATGTCATATGATAAGCGTTTTAGCGAAACGAACGCGAATCATTCTGACTTGAATAATTTGCGTTCGTTTTCAAATTGTGCATTTCTAGTTTCTCGAGGGCGTCTTGTGTTTCGTTAAATTTATTCCACGCGCGTTGTATCGCGCATTAACCTCTACCTTCTCTATCTGATAGCTTTGTTCGTCGAATATTCGAATTCATTTGCGCTTTGATTTTACCGCATATTTTCACGAGCTCCGCCATTGTGTTCGTGTAAATGGGATCAAGATTCGCGAGTTACAAGTCATTAGATTAGGTTATTGCAATTTAGCTTGAAAATCGAAGTTCAGAAAAGGCTCCTTGGAAGGACTTGCTAACTCAATGGATGCGTTTGTTTTCTCGATCTCCTTCTGGACGTTGCTTGTTTATGTGCCGGGCGATTTCGATGCTTTGATTGTTGCCCGTCTATGTCCAGACTTCACTGTGTTGCGAATAATCCGGCTCGAAAGACCAATGTTGCGAGATAAAAGAAATTTTATATACCATAAACTGTTTCCTTTTCCTTGCTTTATTTTTTTCTTTTTCTACAATTGTTCTGTTCGTATTCTAATCTCATGGCATCAGATTCTCATCATCACAAAGAACACACTGCATGCCTCATTTATTGGCTGCGCTCGCGCTAGTCCAACGCCGCTAGGTAATTTTTGGGCGCGTATTTCAAATAATTTCTTTTGTCGCTCAGGCGCGAACAATTTATTTACTAATAATTCAGACAATGAAAAGAGTCATTATATATAGCAGTCTTAGTCAGCTCTTGAAATACATCTACAACTATTTTTAAAATAAATATGTTCCAGTTATACGACTGCACGAAGATTATTTTTGAACTTACAGTCAAACTAAAATAATAACCTTCCAAATTTGATACTACTGAAAAATTTTCGGCACGTAGTGAACACGTAGTGACTACAAATATAATATATATATAAACGATTTCAAACGATCTTAATTTTTGTTTTTCTAGAACTCAGTCAATTATTAATATTTTTTGAAAAATTTTTTTTCTTCAATTTGTTTCGAAAAAGTCTTTCAGATAGTATAAAATATATATATATACTATCTGAAAGACTTTTTCGAAACAAATTGAAGAAAAAAAATTTTTCAAGAAATATTAATAATTGACTGAGTTCTAGAAAAACAAAAATTAAGATCGTTTGAAACGGCGTTCTTGTGCTGTGACGTCACATGCTGATCTGCGCACGCGGTCCACGCTTCACCGATTGTGTATACGAGTGTAAACTGATACATTTAATCAGCCGAATTATAGAAAATACTGTTGTGAAAACGTTATTAATCGGTTGTATAAGTGTTTTATATCCGGGTGCACTAATATGAGTATAAAAATCTCAAATAAAAGTATTTTTATGGGTTATTCAAAAAGTCATTGCGTTTTTTCTGATAGATGGCGTTGTCCACGTTTATTTGTATGCAAGCATGACATGAATGTCGAATTTACGCGCGTTTTGTTGTTGACACTCAATTTAAAAATCAAAAAAAAAGTTGACGCGATTCGGTCGAGTTTTGTGCTTGCAATTGTGGTTCGAATATGGAGAATTTTGAAGAGTATATTCGTCATATTCTGTTTTATTACTTCAAAAAAGGGCAAGAAAGCAACTGAAGAGAAAAGTTGCGAGTTTACGGCAGAAATGTTGTCAAAAAACGCCAGTGCCAGAACTGATTCACCCGATTCCGTAATGATGATTTTTCAGTCATAGACGCTCATCGCTCCGATAGGCCTTCCATTGACGACGATGAAATGAAAGCA
Organism: Atta colombica; assembly: GCF_001594045.1. Classification (NCBI taxonomy): domain Eukaryota; kingdom Metazoa; phylum Arthropoda; class Insecta; order Hymenoptera; family Formicidae; genus Atta; species Atta colombica. The sequence continues at coordinate 95,080 of NW_017259200.1, forward strand.
TTGGTGCAAGCAAATAAGCATTCAACGGTTCGGGAGCTTGCTATCGCTCTAAAAGTGTCCGTTGGAAGTGTTCATGGCCATTTAAAAGTCGCTAGACTTCGTAAAAAAGCTCGATATTTGGGTAGCACATGAATTGAAAGAAATTCATTTGACGAATCGCATGGGCGTCTGCGATCAACTCATCAAACGCGAAGAAATCGATCCGTTCTTGAAGCGTATGATTCTTGAAGCGGGCGACGAAAAATTGATTGTTTACAACAATGTCAGCCGAAAAAGAAGTTCGAGTAGGCGAGATGAAGCACCAAAAAGGCAAGCAAAGGCGGAGATCCACTAAAAGAAGATAATGCTGTCAATGTGGTGGGATTGGAAGAGACCAGTCTTCTCTTTGGAAGTAGCTCTATGAGCTACTTCCAAAGAACAAAATGATTAATTCCGATGTCTACTGTGAGCAGCTGCAGAAATTAAGTGATGCCATCGCACAGAAACGTCCCGAGCTAATCAATCGTAAAGTTGTGGTGTTTCACCACGACAATGCGATACCACACACAAGTTTGGTCACTCGGCAAAAATTGTTGCAACATGGTTGAGATGTGTTATCACATCCACCGTATAGCTCAGATCTTGCACCAGATTTCCATCTCTTTCGCTCCTTGCAAAACTCCTTGAATAGTAAAATGTGAAGACCTCATCAAACAGCACCTAGACAAGTTTCTTGCAGAGAAGGATGGGAAGTTTTATGAACGTGGTATTATGAAGTTGCCCGAGAGATGGCAGAAGATCATCGAACAAAATGGTCAATATATCATTGATTAATGTTCATTACGTATGTTAAACACACCTGAAAATCAAATGAAAAAAACGCAATAACTTTTTGAACAACCCACAACATAACAGTGCCACGTGACAAACGTCGAAAAACGTGAATGAAAATGAACATGACGATGTAATGAAGCCACTAAAGTTGTTTATTTTTTTGTGAAGATCATTTCAACATATATATATTCAACATATGATTTATATATATAATAATTATAACCTCAAAATATATTTATTTATAAAGGCAGATTTCGTAAGTTAAACATCCCAGTGACCAAACATAGATATATGGTCACTGAAACGTTTACTTTATATTTGATTGAACATTACATTTAGTAAATTTAATTTCATGTTATGTTAAATTAAATAAGAATTATATTTATATATTTAAATATTTACATAAATATATTATTTTATTAAATCAAAAATATAAATAAATTTTAATAAATATAAAAACACATTTTTAGTTACAGGAAGACATAGAAAATTATTTCAGATTTAAAATGATGAGAATCCAATTGAAAAAAAATACAATTCCACATATTTTCGATTGTCAAAAAGATAGGCAGCATACAAGCAATAAAATTAATATGAAACCGTGAGCTGCAAAACGAAAAAAACAATACTCTGCAGGATATGGAAAAAAAAATATCAGAAAAAACTAGAGAATAATGATGAAATAACTGCAAGATGCTCAGTTCTATTCAAGCAATGATAAATTTTATGGATGATACTATAACACAGAACAATATGGATATTGATGAGATGAGTAATTTAGAAACGCGATTTAAAGATGTTGGTATGTAGCGAAGTCATTACAGAAGTAAAGCTATTTTGTGTAAAGCTATCCGTAAAGACATGGTCTGTTCTATTAAACAAAACGTAAACGTAGGAAAAAATGATATTGATAAATCTAATAATTATATTAGCGATGACACTATCGATAATCCATCGATTAGCGAGGATATTTTTTAAAATACTGAAGAATATTTTCCTTCGGAAGAATACATGAGTGAAGAATAAAAAATGAACAGATCAGACGATACTATGAGAAAGTAGTTAAAGCTTTCCATTATAAAAAGAAAACTTAAAACATAGGCATATCAGAATAGTTTCTGTATATCATATATAGATTTTTTGCACAAGACAGGTTTAGTTCATACAGACATATATTTAACACTAACTAAAATTAAAATGAATGATACATTTTCCCGTTTAGGTGAGTTTAGCATGTCTGCTAGTCATGCAAATAGGATTTTTAATAAATTCCATTTATACAATAGCAAATTGTTGAGATTTCTTATTTTTTGTTTCATTAATAACTATTTGAGATCTCTTATTTTTTGACTAAACAAAGATAATATACAGTTTTTATTTCCTATACCATTTCAAGTAAGGTATAATAATGTACAGTCTATAATTGATTGCTTGGAAATAGAAATACAAAAACTTAGTAATGCAGTACATCAAGCTTTAACGTGTCAGATTACAAAAAGTGCAATACTTTAAAATATCTAATATTTTCGACATTAGATGAAGTGATCAATTATATTTCTCGCGATTATGAAGGAAGAATATCAGATGCGATTATAGTGGAAAATTGTAGCTATTTAAATGAAATATCTTCTGGTTGCGAAATTATGGCAGATCGCGGCTTCAAACTTATCAAGCATTTATTAATCCAAAAAGGATGTGTATTGATTAGATCCCCAGCGTCGCGCGTTAAATCATCAAAAACAGAAGTAATGCAGACTAACAGGATTGCGAATATATATTAAACGAAAGTAATAAAAAGATTGAGAGAATTTAATTTTCTTCTCATTCCTATTCATCATAAAGTCATTAGTACAACTGACGATATTATCATTGCAGCAGCACTTATTGTATTAATTTACAACAACCAATTATAAATCAGTAAAAAGAAAATATTAAGATGAATTTCATAACATAATCTAAGTTTATTTCCAGTAAATATATTTTTCAGTGCATTTCTTACATTTCAATATATGTTTTTTTTTTATTTTTGTACAGATTTTAAAAGTAATGGAAAAATATTTTTTTTTCTAGAATTTTGATGAATTGGAGATTATATCGTTAGTGTAATCACAATCCACCCAAGTTTCATGTCTCAAAATCAAATTTGCAAAACAAACCTTTAATTCGTTTTGCAAACATCATTTGTATTTGCATTTGAGAGTAAAATTTTTTTGCTACTGATCCTTATATATGTATTCGAGATTTTTCAGTTAACGAGCATTTAGTCTCGATGATGTAATCATTTGTGTAAGAATCAGGAGAGGCTCCGAATATAGGGTAATCAGGTAACAAAATTAAACCAGCTGAATAAAATTTCATCCTCAATTTTTTTTTTCCACCATCTATAAAACTTCTCGCTCAAGATTCTTCCTCGTCTCATTACTTCGGTCTCTATTAACTTTACTGCTCTTATCTTCTGGATCTTTCAACATATGAACCAATTGTAGTTTTGTAATTTGCAGCTTCATATATAGTCGAAGCTGTAATCCTTCTATATCGTAGTTCATATCATAGTAAACAAGAACAACATTTTGTTCTTTTATATCTTTCGCAGCTGTAATATATAAATTCGAGCTCGTGTATTGCTTTGCAAAAAGTAAAAAATCAGTAACATTTCTTTTATCTCGATCACTATTATTACAATATTTTAAAAGAAGATAATGTAAAGATGATTTTAAAGAATCGTCATAATTATGTATGAAGTGATTTGGCTGTCGAGTTTTCTTACTTTAGCTATTTCAATGAGATCTCCCAAAAAAATAATATTATTTGACGCTGCAAACTGTTCATGTTGACTTCTACTTATGCTTCCGCAGTTACAAATTCATTTCAGTGATGTGCCTATTGAAGTCATTATGGAACGCTTCCAGTAACACGTTGGAGTAGATTCTTCGCTTCTTCATTGTGTTCACGCTATGGTGTGTTTGCAATCATCTAAAATCACCGTACATTATATTTAGAGCAATTTATATAATTTGTAATGTAAGATTTGAATATGTAATATTCTTATATATATCGCATGAGAAATAAAATTTTAATATTTATTAGATTTAGAATTATCGCATTCCATTTATGCATTTTGAATGCGCAACAGCACTGCTTCCAGAAGAACGTCTCCAGACGATGAAAAATTGGGCAATCAAGATACAATTTAAATTTGTATACATTAGTCAAATATATATTTATCATGCCATATAGAAGGTTTTCTTAAAAAATATATATTACGTGTTCTTTTACTTATGCTACTTATAATAACTTAAATACAGTAAAACAAAAATTAAAGATGATTAATTCACCATTTTATTGCTTGAAGAACTATCGATGGTTTAGAACAAAATTGTTAAAATTTAGTTAACCTTAATTGTAATAAATATAAAATGATCATATTAATGTATAAAATATAAAAATGATCATATTATTATATAAATAATTAATATAGAAATAATTAACAATAAATTCCTTTATTTTTTTGAAAATTGTTAAAATGACAAATGTCTTTTCATTTTATCAATATTTGTCGCTGCCGGCTAGATCTTTATTGATATTATTCATAAAATCAATTTCGATGTTGTATCATCATAATTTATTTCAAGCAAAAAAAACAGTTACTAATAAAAAGGTAATAAATCAATGCAATAATAGAACTTATATTCTTGACGCATCATTTGAAAGGCAAAATCTTCCGACATTAGAAGAATGAACAAGTACTCTGCTTTATAGTCTTTAATACATTATTATAAAATTATTTTTTAAAAAATTTATGAAAAAAATCTTACCTGAAAAAATTATACAATCAAAGCATTGTGTTGAGTTTTTAATTTTATTTTCTTTTTCATCAATGTTAATTTGATGGCATATGCCTTGGTTCTGACTTTATGTTCAGGGCATATTTTGGCACGAATGATACACATTATTTTTTAACGATATATCTCTACATATTCAATTACAGTATCACTATATCTTTCCTAACTTGCTCTAAAAAATAAAACAATCCGAATTTAATTATTTATATTTAAAAAAATGAGCAGAATATATATCATAGTTATTTGACAGATGTACGAAAAAGAGGAAGAAGAATTTATTGTATTATATTCTAATATGACATTCTATATCATTTTTAATTGTATATTAATCATAATATAAATAAAGTTATAATTAACTAATCTCTCTCTCTCTCTCTCTCTCTCTCTCTCTCTCTCTCTCTCTCTCTCTCTCT
>NW_017259200.1:100247-104651 GCF_001594045.1 Atta colombica
TCTCTCTCTCTCTCTCTCTCTCTCTCTCAAATACGACATTTAAAGATTCATGTACCTATGCACTTTAACTCCTCGAGATTGAGCACACAGTGTTAGGTTGTTTGCAAAGAAATCTAAAACCATTACTACATCCATCCGTAGTCCGACTGAGCTTTAACGAAATCTGGCAGTGCTATGATTCACGATTATATACTGCGAATTTTGTAAAATATCTTGATTGAAAAAAAGTTCAAAAAACATATGCACTGGCGTTTTAGGACTTCGGGACATAGGACTGGCGCTCATCATCATATGTACTGTGTACATACATACCAGTATTTGATGTCACAAAGCGGACGTCCAATCAGAACCCGTTTAAGTCACGTGATTAAATTCATATTTTTTTCGGCATTTTTAATAAATTATAGTTAATTCCCAAAGTATTAAATATTGTTTTAAATATCATATTTAACACCCCAATTTAATATGAAAAAAAAGTTTCAGAAAAATTTTCAAAAAAAATTTTGTACAACGATCTTATTATGGAAATCGTGCGTTCCTTTGGCAAAGGGGGGAGGGGTGGTGAAAGTCGCTCAGCGTGGAAAGTCGAAACTCATAGGCAACAATACTTATCAGTAAATCAACAGTACATAAACCAACAACACGTCCATATTCTAGCGCTGCAATACGCTAAATGAAGTGACGAACAAGAATGTACATGAAAAATCCATAGACAATGAGTTGTAATTATATTACATTGCATCATGGCTGCATCAATAAATAATCAAAACGCGTTGTGGCATTTTAGAACGCGTATTAATTAATTATCAACAAAACTACAACACGAATTTCACTTCGTTTGTAATATGTTATATCTTTTGTAATATGTTAGAACGCGTTGTAAACGTTTTTGAAAGAGCCACGACAAATTTCGCAATTGTGGCTGAATCTCAAAAATCATAACGCATTATGGTCGGTTTTTTCAGTGAGCTTTTTCGAGTATATATATATATACAATATGTAATATTAACGTAATATTAACAGAATTAAAACATAACAATTATAATTATTAATAATAATTGTCTGTAAATTGTTCTTAAAAAACTACTTGAATGATAAATAAATATATATATTAGAATAATAATTAAGATATTTTGTTAATGATAATTTTGATTCCATATTACGATGTTATTGAAATTGGGAGTATAAAGTTTCCGCCATTTTTTATCAAAAATTAAGCATTTATTGAAAGAACGGTACATAATGTTTTATTCAAAGTAATGGCCATCGCTAGCCACTACTTTTTCCCATCTTTCTGATAGCATGTGGATACCGCGTCGGAAGAACGCTTCTTCTTTTGAGGCTATTCAATCATCGATACAATTTTTGGTATTTTCATATGATGTGAAGTGCTGCTCAGACAGGCTATGCGTCATCGATCGGAACAAATGATAGTCGGAAAAAGCAATGTCTGGAGAATATGGCGGATGGGATAGAACTTCCCATTTGAGTGTTTCTAAGTAAATTTCGACCAGTGCCGCAACATGTGGTCGAGCATTATCATGCAGAAAAATAATTTTGTCATGCCTGGAGTAGTAGTGGGCGCGTTTTTCTTTGAGTGCTCGGCTCAATCTCATCAATTGTGTTCGGTAGAGAGCCCCAGTAATAATCTCGTTCGGTTTGAGCAACTCATAATACACGACATCAAGCTGATCCCACCAAATACACAACATGAGTTTTTTTCCATAATATTCGGCTTGGCTGTCGATGTTGAAGCATGGTCAGGTAGTCCCCATGATTTTCTCTTCTTTGGATCGTAGTGGATCCATTTTTCATCACCAGTAACTATACGATGCAAAAAACTCTTTCGTTTATGCCTGGCAAGCAGCATTTCACATGTGAAAAATCGGCGTTCAACGTTTCTCGGTTTCAGATCATATGGAATCCAATTCCCTTGCTTTTGAATCATTTCCAATGATTTCAAACGATATGAAATTGTTTGTTGAGTCACTTCTAATATAAGTGCAAATTCTTTTTGCGTTTGGCACGAATCTTCATCCAATAATGCTTGCAATTCCGCGTCTTCGTACACTTTCGACCTTCCGCTACGTTCTTTGTCTTCGACGTCAAATTCACCGTTCTTAAACTTTTGAAACCACTCACGACAATTTCTCTCACTTAAGGCAGCATCACCATATGCTTCTACAAGCAATCTATGAGCCTCAAATTAAAGAAGTAAATCAAAAGTTCCTGCAAATGACGCTTATTCGGCTCAAAACTTGACATTTTCGTACAAAAAAAAATATATGATGCTGATGCAAAATCGCTAATATTTGAAGGTTATGGTGTTGCCGGATGTCCAATCTTACGATATGTCATTTTATATCAAATAATTTTAACTATAGTTTATTAGTGGCGCTGTCTTTTGCAAACGGCGGAAACTTATTTGTATTCCCAATAATATTCTTTTTACCTTAGAAAATTATATATGTATTATAATCTCTCTCTTGCTCATGTAATAATAGCTTAATTTCATGTTAAGAACTTAGAAATATTCGTCGCCAGAGCGTTTGGCGACAACCCGAGTGTCTTGTAATTTTCGCGTTCAAATTGTGTTCGCGGCTAAGAAACGTGAGTCGGACTTAGAAATTATAAGCGCTCTGCACTAAGCGAAATATATAATATATATCAGTAAAGTTGTAAGTTATTCTTCGCGATTGAGTCTGTAGATCCGAGCGGAATTTAAGTTGAAATTTATAATTTCTTGACAATATAATGTAATAATAATAAGATTCTCTCACGCGTCAAGTTGATCGCCAAGTATTGTATTAGCCCCTCAGGATGTTTGCATTCGTTTTGTTCTTGTTTTGCATTCGTTTTGTTCTTATTTTGCATTCGTTTTGTTCTTGTTTTGATTATTGTTTCGTTCCAAACTCTTACATTAAGTTCTATTATAGGTTATAAGTACGTTATAGAGACTCATTAGAAGTCTATCAAAATTGCATAATCTCTTACATAACAGTAATTAAAGAATTTGTGGTCAAAAATAAGACCGAATCTGTTTCGTGTTATGCTTTCTTTATTGGCAATGAATTAGTCGGAACAAATAGATTCAACGCATAAGTATTAACGTTAACCGTCGCCGATTCCATATTTACAAAGAATTGTCGTTATTCCAGCGGTGATCGCGTTACGATAGTATATGAAATAAGGTACGAGTTTGCTCCTAACTTTAAAGCGTATCGCGCTCATTACGGAACATTATTCGTTTCTTCCCTTTTCCGATTCAGAGCGCCCTGTCTGTGCTCAGAGTCCACCCCGGCTCTAAATCGTGTATTTCGCGATCTAATTGAGTCATCCCTCTTCCCCTTTTCTCCTCACCACTGCGCGCTCCTCTCAGCTGCGCTCAGCATTCTCCCAAAGGGAGCCCGCCGCTCTTCATTAAAGAAGTTGGATGTCACCCTTTCTTCACACCGCTTCCTCTTCATCCCGTACCTCCCTCGCATAGGGTCACTAGGTTAATTAGGTGAGGGGACCTATTTCCTTCTTTCTAATTGATCAAGGGTGGAAATTGACTGTAGCGTGTGAATCTGTAGCGTGTCATCCTTAATTTTATGACCTTAATTTATTTATAGGAAAACGTGCAGTGCGTCAAAAAAACGCACACGTAGCGTGCGTCAAAAAAACGCACACGTAGCATGCATTTTTTCTAAATGATCTCGGCACGAGATCACTTAGAATTTACCTCTGAACGTCGCATGTCGCTTCTTAAATTTTGTAATCACGGACTCGTGAATCGTCCGCGACTTGACCCTTAAAAAATATTTTCGTGCCAGTCTTACGCTTCCAATGATATATTTATTATTATTTTAGCCGCAGTGTCCGAGGGACATAAACTTCGTGTCCTTTTGATCTCGCTCGTTCACCGATTTTTAGTTTATCTCGGAGCGACATTTACGAGGAGATACTGAATTCTTCGTTTTAATTTTTAGTGTGGGAAAAGAAAATTTTTAGTCTCTATGCTATAATGCTCAACTTGTATGTTATTCGCAACTATTTATTTGATGAATTCCAGATCTCCAGAAAGAAAAGAGAATTCGCTGGACGTAACATCTCAGCCTCAGACAAATGTTGGGGCATGCAACATTTGCAGGCTAGGAATGTGGATTCTATTCTTTCGACAATTTGAAGCTTGCCCTTACAAATACGCAGGTAAGACTATTTGTGTTATTTTTCTTTTCTCTTCTTAAATGTGCATTCCTATTTGATTGAAGAAGGAGAAGGTGTGCTTCAAAATTTGCTTTCCCTTTTTCCTCGTCCTTCTTGTTAGTATTCATAATTGCATTTTGATGCAATGCTATTAGATTAATCTATACGATATAAGAGGTGAAATAATGATATATATATATATATATATATATACAT
>NW_017259200.1:104751-104964 GCF_001594045.1 Atta colombica
CTTCTTGAGAAGCGTCCTCTTTGCTGAAAAAGAAAAAAAGCAGAAAAGAAAGATAAGGTGACCTCCAAAATCCTTTCCTTTCTCTCGTGCTCCTTTGTTCTTATGTAGTAATTTATTAACTCACAATCAGATAAGATATGAATATATACGGATATGTATACGGATAATAATAATAATAAATTAAAACAGTTTTGTATGGATATGCGGGGTATA
>NW_017259200.1:105064-145898 GCF_001594045.1 Atta colombica
CATTAGTGAGCGTACACAGCTGGCACACAACACATTTTTTTTTATGTATTTGACATCTATCAGTGCACATCATCAGCAATTTCATAAAACAACATACATTTTTTCTTTCATAATCATGTCTAGTTTTTTGCTAAAAAAAAAAGCATATGCGGGAAGCTTTGCTTTTCTGTTTCAATTTGAAGAAATCGGCTGCCGAATCGCATCGAATGTTTGTGGAAGCCTATGACGACAATGCTTTATCGGAAACAACGTGCAGAGATTGGTTTCGCCGGTTCAATGACAATTTTGACCTGAATGACAAGAAACGTGAAAATCGGCTCAGGAAGGTTGAGGACTGTCAATTGCAGGCTCTTTTGGACGAGGATGATACGATAATCGCAAAAAATGTTTGCCGAGCAATTGGGTGTTTCTCAAGCAGCTATTTCCATGCGGCTACATGCCATAGGAAAGGTTCAAAAGATCGGAAAATGGGTGCCGCATAAACTGAACGATAGGCAGATGGAGCGACGTCAAAACACATGCCAAATTCTGCTTGTCAAACAAAAAAGAAAGTCATTCCTGCATTGGATTGTGACAGGCGATGAAAAGTGGATCTATTTTCATAATCCTAAACGCAAGAAATCTTGGGTTGATCCCGCCCAACCATCAATATCTTCCTCAAAACCAAATCGCTTTGGACGGAAGACGATGCTGTGCGTTTGATGGGATCAGGAGGATGTCATCTACTACGAGCTGTTAAAACCTGGTGAAACTGTTAATGCTCACCGCTATCACCAACAACTGATCAAATTGCACCGTCCTCTGCGTGAAAAAAGGCCGCATTATCGGAAAAGACATGACAAGCTGATTTTCCTCCACGACATCGCATCATCGCACACGTCAACAAAACTACTTGGAGACACTCAACTGGGAAGTGCTACCCCATCCCGCTTACTCACCAGACCTGGCATCTATCACCTGTTTTCGTTGATGGGCCACCCACTCGCTGAGTGGCACTTCAATTCTTACGAAGAAGTCCGAAAATGGCTTGATGAGTGGTTTGCCTTGAAAAATGAGGAATTTTTTTGGCGTATACACAAATTGCCCGAAAGATGGGAAAAATGTATAGTTAGCGAGAGTAAGTACTTTGAATAAATTTATTTTTGCTTCCTAGGAAAAAAAAGTTTTTCTGACTAAAAACCAGCGGATTTTAGCTTATACACGTGGTAGATGTGACTCTCTCTAGTCCAAGTCTTTATTCGTTGATAGGGAATTGGCGAATCGAAGCAGATTGGACTAATAGTTATAGAGCTCTTGTCATTCGTTTAAGAAGCACTGAACGACATTGCCTTATTAAGGAGACAAGATTTAATACTAAGAGAGCTAAATGGAAGGCCTTTCAAGAGAGTTTCTTTGCTGAGGTTGGTCGTATGACATAGTTGGCTTCTGATCGGAAGACAGGGCCTCATAAATTACTGAGGCATTTCGCAATGCAGGAAAAGCTGCCATCCCTAGAAAGAAGACATTTAAAAAATCCGTTCCTTGGTGGAATGAAAGACTTATTAGGTTAAAGCGTGGTGTAAATAAGGTAAGGAGGAAGTTTCAGAGACAGGAGGATAACGAAATAAGAACTGATCTGAATCGTGATCATATACATCTCAGAAAGACTTATTTGCCGAAGTGATTCGCACCAAGAATCTGAGTTGGAAAGAATTCGTTACTAAGAAGACAATCGTAACGTATACGACTTGGTGTATAATCATGACGAAGCGAATCATCGCGGACACCTTAAGCTGTACAAATAGCAGTACGAGCTTCACGGAAAACTGGTGCGAAACTGCAAAGGTTCTTCTGGATGTCTTAATTGCGGACTGTGAACCAGAGGTGGATCCAACCAAATTATTGTATTATATGAATGTTGAAGCGGAAAATGTGCAAGATGTGTATCTATGAACTGTAGATGAGATACATAAAGCATTACAGGACCTGCCGAGTCAGAAGGCTTCTGGAGCGGACTTGATTGAGACTCAGATGCCTAGTGACACGGCTTTCGTGAAACTACTCAGGGATCTATTTAAATGCTGTCTCTGATTTGAGGTATTCCCGATGGTCTGGAAGCGAGGACTTATTAGAATCCTTCTTAAGTCCAAGGACAAGAATCCTGGTAACCCCCCCCCCCTCCCAAATCGTCCATGCCTTCTTCCATTCTTGGGTAAGCTCCTCGAAAAATTAATGAAACTTAGATTGAAGCCATCTATGGGACCTTCTCTTTTCTTCATCCAGATAATTACAGACCTAACCGCTCAACGGTGGATGCTGTTTCGGAGATTAGACGTGTGATTGCTGATGCGCAAGAAAAGTACGTCATGGCTATCTCATACGACGCCATGGCGGCTTTTGATAATCTTTGGTGGCCATCGGTGATGGAGGAACTAAAAAGAAGGAACTGCCCGTATTTTCTGACTAGAATGATAGCTGATTATCTAACAGGAAAGTCAGTAATACTAATGGTAATTATATTAAGGTGGAAAAACTTGTTTCTAAAGGATGTCCACAGGGGTTCAGTCTGAGTTGTGAAATCTAATATTCGATATTCCTCTGTCTATTGGAGACCAGACAATGCGATTGTTTCGCTTATGCGGACGATCTACTGGTCCTGATAAAGAGGAACAGCCGAAGAACCTTGGAAGCAACAGAGCTAAAGATAACGGACTGTATAGTAACTGTATAGTATTGTTCGCAGATAATAAACTTGCTCTCAAAGACAAAGTCAGAGATGATACTCTTGAAGAGATCATTATCTGACAGATCGTCTATGTCAAATCGCCTATTGTCAAAATTAAAGGTAAAACGATTAAAATGACTGGCAGTGCTAAGTACCTAGGATCACGTTAGGGACTAGATTTAATGTAACTAGACACATTGAAAATGTGTGTGCAGAAAGTAAAGATGTATTTGAACTCTGTGGCAGAATTGCGAGAACAGCTTGGGGTCTAAATGCCACTCTGATGACGCTATACAGAGGGGTTTTTCTGACGATCATCACGATATGGCACTGGGGCTTGGAAGGATCTTGTTAAGAAGTACCATGTCAGGATTCTAATGAGCGCTCAGAGATATGCTCTCTTAAGAATAATGAGAACCTAGGATAGGGCTTCTCAACTGAAGCACTATAAATTGCTGGGATTGAGCTACTTGACCTGACTCTTAAAGGCAAGACACTAATGTTTAGGACTAGGAAGCAGGAGAGCGTCACGTTTGATGCGTTTGTATCTAATCCGGATGACTCAGATACAAATTAAGAAGAGAATTAAAGAGGCGGTCACTAATGAGTGGAATAGAAGATGAAGTCAAAAGGGGAGAACAACATATGCTTATTTACCCTGTGTAAGGCTGGATAAAAATTGACTTGGCTTTGGCCACTACACCACGCAGACTACACCATTGACGAAATAATTTTACAGAGAAGTTGCACTCACTTGGATTAGTAGCCTCTCCGGACTGTGTGTGAATTGAGAGACTCCTCTGAGCACACACTATATGTCTGCGACAGGTTTGCAGAACTATGTGAAGAATTTAGGAGGGCTCTCGAAAACTTGGGGCGGACATGGCCAGCGAGGTCATCTTTGGAAAAAGATTTCAGCTTTATACAGCTAGGATTTTAAAGAAGGTAGGCAGTACTAAAATTTCGAGGTAAGTCTGGCTTATAATTAGGACCTGAGCTTCATTTGAAGATATTGATTCCGCCTCCACGAGGCCTCTGCTGGGCAAGGCTTTTCTGTACAATATGCCCTACTTGGGTGTGCTATATGAAAAACAGCTAAGTGAATCATCCCCTAGAAACATCGGGTAAGGTCCATTTTCTCGCCTGTACTCAGACTTGTTCTGTAGGATGAGAATTTTTCCGAGTCGACTCTCCTGGTGAGGATAGTGGATGAACGCTAGTATGGGATATGCTCCCAAGAAACAGCATCTGGAGGGCAGGCAATTTCCTTCAAGCGTTAAAATCAATTGTAGAAATCAATGGGAGAAAAGGCAGAGGAGATACTAGCTCAGATAATGCCAGGAAGTAGCTCGGCAACATTAAAAGCAATCATGGACAAATTTATCGAATATTTCGCCAAAGAAAAATATTATTTTTGAGCATTATAAATTTAACTCGAGGAAGCAGCAGATAGGTGAAAGGTGTTGACTCATTTGTCATTATATTCGCTAGCAGAAACTTGTGAATATGGGATGCTGAAAGAAGAATTGATTCGAGATCGAATCGTTATAGCGAAACGCACGCACATCAAAACGTCTTCAGACTCTGCTTAACAGCAGAGCTAACTTTAGAAAAGGCTCTAAATATGGCGTGGCAAGCCGAAGCTCAGGCGAAAGAAGGACAGATGTTAAGAAAAGAACAGAGTAAGCTGAATAGAGTTTTTCGCTAAAAGATAAAGGAGAAAAGAAGAGCATTCAAGGACAAAACGGACAGGAAAAAGGTGCAGAGGAGCAGTGAGAGTTATGGAAAATACGGTAAAGTGAGGCACGCAGAATGGAAGAAATGTCCAGCACTCAAGATGATATGCAACAAGTGTCAGAAGATCGGTCATTAGGAGAAAATGTGCAGCTCGAAAAAGGTACAAATCGAAGAGCAGGAGAGCAACGAGAATATTGATACAATATTCCTAGGTGCCATAAGCGGAGAGGCACAAAGCGACAAAAAATATGCGTTACGTGCGTATGTGAGAAAACTTTCTCAACAGGTAGAGTTTATAATAGACACGGGTGCAAATGTTACATATATTCCAACTAATCTAATATCGGATAAGCTAAAAGATAAGCTAGATAAAACAGATAGGCTTATTATAAGTCCGGATGATAAAAAGTTATTGGTTGCAGGCTGTCTACGGTTAAGGTTAGAAAAAGGGCACTTGTCAGTAGATACGAAAGTATACGTGTTGAACGGATTAAGACATAATTTATTAGGCAAATAAAGAAATTCAAATTAAGCAAAATAAATGCGTTAAAAGGAAAGTGTGTCGCAAGTACAACCTTATACAGATTTTGCCAAGGTTTTTAAGATTTGGGAGCATTTGAAAGAAAGCTAAAAATTCAATTAAAGAAAGAATGCAAATCATATTTTCAGACAGTTCCATGTACAGTACCAATCCCATTATTAAAAAAGCTCAAGTTAGAGTTAGTTAAAGAAGTTAAAGTTAGTTAAAGAAGGTATCACATTACCAATCTTTCCTACAGAATAGTGCAGTCCAATCGTAGTAATTCCTAAAAAACGTATCGAACAATTAAGAATTTGTGGAGATTTTATACATTTAAATAAAAGCGTAAAAAGAGCACATTTTCCAATTCTAAAAATAAGCGTAATGTGTAAACTTAAAAAACTCTATTTTTTTAAAACTAGATGTAAAAACGGGATTCTATCAGATAAAATTAGAAAAAGAAAGTCAATCGCTAACAACTGTAATTACACCGTACAGGAGATATATGTTTACTAGGCTCCTGTTTGGTGTAAATTGTTCACCAGATTATTTTACACAGTAATATTCAGAATTAGCGAGATGTGTCGGGAGGTACGTACCGACGATAATACATAGTGTGATGATGAAGGATGACAACACTTCGTGTAATTCTGAATAAGCTACAAGAAGCAAGAATAACACTGAAACAAAGGACAAAACTAGAGACAAATGTGTTTTTGGAATGAGTAGAGTAGAATTCTTGAGGCATGAAATTTCTGAAAAAGGCATAAGCATTTTGCCAAAACGGCTGAAGGCAATAACGAAATTTCCAGTTCCAACAGACAAAAAGTCATTCATGCAATTCTTGGGGGCAGTTAATTATATTAGTAAGTTTGTGCCGAATAAATCGCATGTATTAAAGCCACTAAATTCTTTATTAAAAGATAATGTACAGTTTGTGTCTAATAAAAAACAATACAGAAATAAGAACAGATAATGCTGTACAGTTTCAATATATTTTTATATATTAAAATATATTATCGTAAATCTGATAAAGAAATTAATTTTTTTATATAAACAGGAAGATTTCCTCCAAAATTAGATAATAAACAAACAAGAATTTTGTTTATTTTGTTTAATACTGGTGATGATTGTCTACATAGAATTGATCATATGGTAACAGTTGTGATGCAGAGATTAATTCATATCCTGAATTATTTTCATATGTAGTTTTTTAAAAATATTTATCAAGTAATATATAAATAAAAATATTTTAGGGTGATCAACAATGTAACTTATTTATAATATGTAAAATTGCGTTAGCTTGTGTACTAGAACCCAAACAAATTGTATAATTGTTAATGCTGAACATTATTATGATCTAAGTCCTTTAAAAGCTTCAGAAAATTATGTGATAACAAAGTTCTTTAAATCATCTAAAATAGTATTACATGTCTGCCAATCTATATTACTTCATAATATCACGTATCTAATTCAATCTGGAGCATTCTTAGACGATCCTAAAAAAACTCAAGGTAGATATCGACATACAGGTTTTATATTAAAATTAATTATAATGTAAATGTAATTATAATGTAAATGTAATTTAAATGTAACATCTATATAATTTGATTTTGTTGTATATTTGATTGTATAATTTTTGTATAAGTATTTTGTATAACAGTAAATCTTTGTAAACCTTTCACTTTAAAAATAAATTGATTTTTGTTTTATCTTATTATAAATATTCAAGTTTAGAAGAAGTACAAAAAAAGCGTCCTTTCTTTAAAAATGAAACATTACAAATAGAATACCAGGATAATGCGTTATGCACACAAAGTATTACTATATCTGAATGCCTCACATATTACTTATTGCATTAATGTCATTTTTATTACAATTTTCATATTAAATATTTTAAAGAAATGTAAGTGTATACTTTTTGAAAGATTAAATTTGATTGATAATATATATGATTGTATGATAATATATTTGATTGATATTGTATGTAATAAGTCACACATTACTTCATAAATAATTATTTAAAAAATAATTGTTTTTATTGTATAATTTTAAATGTAACATATAATGTCTATGTGCTTTACAATTAGATTAGATGTCAAACCATTATATTCATGACATATGGCAGAATCATTGCAATATTTCTCTCCACCACAAATACTTATAGCATATTTTTTGCCTTGCCTACTTTTCACCTAGTTTTATTTTTATTTCTGATAAGCTTTTTTAAAGTATTGATATGTTAGCAGACATTATTACGTATTGTAGGCGTATTGTAGATAGACAATTCCATAATATATTCTGTAATATCAAAATATTAGAGAAACTACTTATCCTGTATTTCCTAATGGAATTTCCGTGACCATAGCGCCTGTATCTATATTTCGGTCAAATACATATATATATTTTAATATTTAATTAAAAATATCTGGATGACTTATAAATATTTTTAATGATATATTTCATAATTCTTCATATGAAATACAAACGATTCCATATATAAACTTTGTTGAATTTAGATCGGTTAATTATTTCGGTCAAATACATGGTCCAAGAAAGAATGATTAATTGTAATTAATAGAATAACTCACAAATTTTTTTATTTACACTTCAAAACTCTTCATACGAAATATAAACGACTTAAAATGATAATTTTTACAACCGGAGATTTTGTCCGGTCACATACATATGAATGAGGGCATCACCAAATACAATTGAGCACTAGGAAATGAACCTTTAAGTTGTTAATCAACTGTTACCTATTAATCGTATAGCATATGCTCCACACATCCATCTTCGCGTTCTTCCATCGATGCTCAAATTTTAACGATTAGCGTATTTCCTGGTTAAACAGTGCATGTTGCGTATCATCGCTATTTTTCCAACATAAAGAAAGCGATATTATATATCCTGAATATTATATTTCTGCACCATAAACCGAAAAAAGAAATTATCAAGAGATCTTGGGGCATTACATCCACATGAGTCGTCCCGAACGCTTTGAATTTTGTAACGTGTGCTCAATATTAAGTCACTCTGCATGCCCTCGCGAATTGCTCTGAGTACCCTGAAATTCTCGAAAGATTCGTATTTAGGGAGAACAGGAGAGCAGCCGTGGAGCGATCCGGAACATAGTCGGCGTATCTAGTGCTCGGCTTTAGCCAATCAATTGATCGTACAAATACAGCCAAGACTCTTCTCGAGGCGCGAACCGCGAAACAATTTTAAATTGCCTAGAGTTTCAGGTTAGTTCGAAACCGGGGAATCGGCCGAATCTCCTCGGGACATAAGAAGTGAAAGAAAAGGAAGAATTCTAATTGGTTAATTTGCTTATGAACTATGCAAAACTCTGTGCTGCGGGCTTTAGCCAAGTAGTCAACGTATGCAATATGAACAATATTTCGTATGGCTTCGTACCATCGAATGACGAACGTCGGATGCAATGGGAATCTAGTATTAGCTTAATCGGCTGATTAAATTTCGGAATTACTAATTGCAAAACTGAATTATTCTAATTTTCTGCAAATATATTACAATATATATATTTATATAAACTATAATTAAATTTTAAATTAAAAATTAAATAATACTTTTAATTAATAATAATTAATTTTACATATTTTGGTATCATATGTATGCGACAGTAATAATATATATTATATTATTCTTCACAACTATCACATCCAGTTAATAATTTTGAAATTTAATCGATCATACAAGTCGGTTTTATTAACGCCAGTTATTTAATCGGCCGTTAATTGCATTTGCTGTATATAATCAATTACAGTTGATAGTTATGTATACACAAATTTG
This sequence comes from Atta colombica, assembly GCF_001594045.1. Lineage (NCBI taxonomy): Eukaryota > Metazoa > Arthropoda > Insecta > Hymenoptera > Formicidae > Atta > Atta colombica. The sequence goes on from NW_017259200.1 coordinate 113,839, forward strand.
CATAGCATAAACACATAAAGAAATTTCCAATTGCATTTCTCTTATAAAGATGCACGTAAAATGTGATTGGATAATTTTCTTTATATAAATGTTTATGCGACTATGCAAATTTGGGTGGATATTCTTAATTCCGATTAGAGGTAAGGACCATTCCACACAACTTGCATAGACGCATAAACATATACATAAAGAAAATGATCCAATCACATTTCTGTCATAAAGACAAACGTAAAATACGATTGGATAATTTTCTTTATGCATGTATTTATGCATGTATTTATGCAAGTTTGTGTGGAATGGCTCTAATCGATGTTGATATTAACCTAACTATCCTTAGAAAATTAGAATAATTCAGTTTTGCAGTTGTATAATTGAATACACCTAAAGTCGGTTCTACATTAATTGCAAGCCGATCACAAGTTTGTTGCGGCAGAAAATCTGAAGCTTGCATTTTTAAATCAACGCTACATATTGGCTATCGCAACAAACTTGCAATCGGCTTGCAGCTAATGTAGAACCGGCTTAATGTTTCTAATTTTGTGTAAACTAAGCTAGAATCACGTAATCTCAAAATTGCCGCGCGTATTTCAGTGTAATATTTTTTTCATAGCTTTCTAGGGTTCCAATATTCATAGTCCGTTCTTATATTCAAGACTGTCTTAAGTACGGTCTTAAGATGTCTTCTAGATTCAATCGAAAAATAAGACAGTACTTGAGTAAAATCTCAAATTAAAACTTATCAAAGATGATCTTATTTCAAAATGTCTTGAATAGTCTCGACATGGTTCATAAACATATCTTGTTCAAAATAAGCATAGACTTAAGACTACCTTCTAGTTACGAATTCATAGTCATTATATATTTAACACGTATATATAAATAAGACGGTTTTCGCCAAGACGTGTTCGAGGTGGTTTAAGCAAAAATTAAAAAGAAGATCTCAATTACCTCAAATTTTAATAAAAATATATTGAAAAGATGTGTTTTCGTATAAAAATAAATATTTGATAATAAAAAATGTCACTCTGTCCCACGAACCAAGATATTATACATCAAAGTTGACTATTAAGATTAGGAAATCATACTTAAATATAGCGATATGATTATGTGTTGTGATCATGTGCAAGTTCTTGTAGGCAGACAAGATATTTCTCTATTGCAGACTCTTATTTAATTATACTGAAAAATGATATTCAATAAAGCAATTAAATAAAGATTCTTGGCTCATTGTTCAAAAATTTATTAGTAATGCAAACTTATGACCAAAATTTATATGGGAAATGTTTTGATTGAGATTTAACCAATCATAAACGAATATGATTCTTGTAAATTTTGCCTATATATTGGGAGTACAAATTAGTTCGGTCCGTTTTCCTAAAGATGGTTGTTGTGAATGGTTCATAGTGACAACTAATTTTGGCAGTTTCAAAGAGGTTAAATATTGCTAATAATATTCAGTTTATATCGTTTTGAGTTCCATACAAAAACCTTGATTTTTACTGTGTTTGAAATGTCGAATTTTGTGTTAACCAAGCAGCATTTATGGGAGGTTTTGATTTTCTAATTTAATTGGAAGAAAAATGTGGCTGAAGCCCATCGAATGCTTGTCGAAGTTTATGGTGACACTGCTCCAACTGATAAATCATATAGGGAATGGTTTCAAGAATGAAGATTTCAGCGTTGAAGACAAGCCTCGCTCTGGACAGCCAAAAAAATTCGAAGACAAAGAATTAGAGGTATTACTCGAAGAAGATCAGAGGACGCAAAGGAACTTAACGCAAGAGGAGCTTGCAAAATCATAACTCAACAAGCCGTTTCTGTACGATTGAAAGCCATGGGAATGATTCAAAAAAAAGGCAATTAAGTACCTTATGAACTGAAACCGAGAGACGTTGAAAGACGATTTTTCACTTGCGAACAGCTGATTCAAAGACAACAGCAAAAAAGTTTTTTGCATCGGATTGTGATTGGAGATGAGAAGTGGATATTCTACGACAACCCCAAGAAGAAAAAATACTACGCTAAGCCCGGTCAATCGTTGCCATCGACCTCAACATCAACACCACGGCCGAACGTTCATGGTTCGAAGATCATGCTCTGTATCTAGTGGGACCAAAAGGGTCTTGTTTTCCAGATGTATAAGCTTAAATCCGCTGTTTGCTCATAGGTGGCATTAATGAGCTACCCTGAGCACACAACACACTTTTTTTTTATGTGTTTGACATCTGTCAACATTAACCAGTGCACATCATCAGCAATTTCATACAACAACATACATTTTTTCTTTCGTAATCATATCTAGTTTTTTACTAAAAAAAAAGCATATGCGGGAAGCTTTGCTTTTCTGTTTCAATTTGAAGAAATCGGCTGCCGAATCGCATCGAATGCTTGTAAAGGCCTATGGCAACAATGCTTTATCGGAAACAACGTGCAGAGATTGGTTTCGCCGGTTCAATGACGACAATTTTGACCTGAGTGACAATAAGCATGAAAATCGGCCCAGGAAGGTTGAGGATTGTTAATTGCAGGCTCTTTTGAACGAGGACAATCGCAAAAAATGCTTACCGAGCAATTGGATGTTTCTCAAGCAGCCATTTCCATGAGGCTACATGCCATCAAAAGATCGGAAAGTGGGTGCCGCATGAACTGAACGATAGGTAGATGGAGCGACGCCAAAAATTTGGCGACATGTCAAATTTTGCTTGCCAGACAAAAAAGAAAGTCATTCCTGCATCGAATTGTGACAGGCGATGAAAAGTGGATCTATTTTCAGAATTCTAAACGCAAGAAATCTTGGGTTGATCCCGCCCAATCATCAACATTTTCCTCAAGACCAAATCACTTCGAACGGAAGATGATGCTGTGCGTTTGGTGGGATCAGAAGGGTATCATTTACTAGTTGTTAAAACCTGATGAAACTGTTAATGCTCACCGTTACCACCAACAATTGATCAAATTGCACCGTGCTCTGCGTGAAAAAAGGCCGCATTATCGGAAAAGTCATAACAAGCTGATTTTCCTCCACGACAACGCACCATCGCATACGTCAACAATGGTCCAAAACTACTTGGAGACACTCAACTGGGAAGTGCTACCCCATCCCGCTTACTCACCAGATCTGGCACCTTCTGACTATCACCTGTTTTCATCGATGGGCCACGCACTCGCTGAGCGGCACTTCGATTCTTACGAAGACGTCCGAAAATAGCTTGATGAGTGGTTTGCCTCAAAAAATGAGGAATTTTTTTGGCGTGGTATACACAAATTGCCCGAAAGATGGGAAAAATGTATAATTAGCGAGGGCAAGTACTTTAAATAAATTTGTTTTTGCTCCCTAGGGAAAAAAAATGTGTTTTTCTGACTAAAAAACAGCGAATTTAAGCTTATACACCTGATATTATGAGCTGCTGAAACCTAGCGATTCCATTACGGGTATATTAGTATCGGCTACAATTGATTCGTTTGAGCCGTGCATTGCGAGAAAAACGGCCAGAATACAAGCAAAGACATGATAAAGTTATTCTTCTTCATGACAATGCTCGGTCGCTAAAGTAAAAAATATCTGGTCGTAAAAAAATATTTGGAAACGCCCAAATGGTATATTTTACCCGCCGTATTCTTTGGACATTGCTCCTTCTGGTTGTTCCGAAGGATGCAGCAAGTCACCGGTTCACTTCTTTCGCAGAAATCGAAAATTGATTCCATTTTTGGAGGCGATCCAATTTTGGATCGTCTCCAAAGATGAGTCATTTTTTCGAGATGGAATTCGAAAATTGTCTGAGAAATGGGAAAAAGTAGTAGGCAACGATAGACAATACTTTAATTGATCTGTTCATTTATTTTCTTTTGAAATAAATGCATTTTTGAACACAAAAAAACGGACCGAACTAATTTGTACTCTCAATAAATGTAACAGAAGAGTTTTATGATATTTTATGTTTCACACTAAAACAAGCATGTTCAAAAAGTCGGAAACGCGAGAGATTCATGATAGATTTATTTATATTTAAATCGTTAGGTAATATTATTAATTTTAATTAACAAAAATTAAATAATACATTATAAAGCATTTGTATTAGGTGTACAACTTTGCTTTCCGTTTTCCTATAGATGGCTTTAGCGGTAAGTGGTGGTCGAAATAAATAGATCATAGACGTCATATAATAAACTTGGGCATCTGTCAACATAACCCCATAGAAACATTAGTCGAATTGTGTCTGCATCATAAAGTTATTCTCGATTGAAAATGTCAGTTTACGAGCCAAATTCTCGTCATTTGCGGGAGGTTTTAATTTTTTGCTTCAATATGAAGAAATCTGCGGCTCATCGAATGCTCTCAAATACTTATGGTGAGGCCGCTATTAGTGAAAGAACGTGTCGTGAGTGGTTTCAACGCTTCAAGAACGGTGATTTTGACGTCCAAGGTCGTGCTCTGTATTTGATGGGACCAGCTCGGCGTAGTGTATTATGAACTGTTAAAACCGACTGAAACAATCACAGGCGATCGGTATCGAACGCAATTGATGCGTTTGAGCCGAGCATTGAAAGACAAACGGCCGCAATACAACGAGAGACACGATAAAGTGATTTTGCAGCATGACAATGCTCGACCCCATGTTGCGAAAGTGGTCAAGACATACTTGGAAACGTTGAAATGGGAAGTCCTATCCCATCCGCCGTATTCTTCAGACGTTGCTCCCTCTGACTATCACTTGTTTCGATCAATGGCACACGGCCTGGCTGACCAGCACTTCCGGTCTTATGAAGAAGTAAAAAATTGGATCGATTCGTGGATAGCCTCAAAAGATGACCAGTTTTTTTGACGCGGGATTCGTACGCTACCCGAAAGATGGGAGAAAGTAGTGGCCAGCGATGGACAATACTTTGAATCATAAATGTATAATCAGTTTTTTACAATAAAGCCTCGAATTTCGGAAAAAAACGGCGGAAGCAAAGTTGTACACCTAACAGCTTTTTTTTAAAATTTATAAGAATTTGGATAACGGCGAAATCACGTTTATAGTTACAGAATAATATTAAAGAAATGCTGAATTTAAACTTTAATTCTAATTTAAACTTAATTAATATAAAAAAAATTAAAAAGATAATAATTTTAAATAACTTAAGCTTTTCTGCTTTAAAACAAATCTAGTTTAAAAATACAAATTCACTGCTTTAAAAATACAAATTATTTTCTTACATTATTTTTAAAGCAGTGAATTTATGTTTTAAAATAGTGAACCACTGCTGTGACAGATTTCCTAACTTAAATAGTTGTCAACTTTAATGATATATTTTGATTCGCGGAGCATCGCGACTTCTTCTTTTTGTCAAATATCTTTGTCAAAAATCTTTTTTTTGTCAAATATTTATTTTTATGCGAGCATTGATTCAGTATGTGTTTATCAAAATTTGAAGTGAACACGATCTTCTTAACTATCATCTGCAATACAGAAAAATACAAACAAGACGGACAGATCTATAAAATTCGTTCTTCAACTCTGATGAAAAAATTTTATCGAAATTAATCCTCGTTTTGGAACAGCATTTCAGAAAAAAATTCAATTTAATTTTAGTGATTTTTTATTGAAAAATTTATTTTTAACAAAATTTCGGAGAAATTTTAAGAAAAGTTTCCGAAAAGTTTAGTTTCTACAAAAGTTTAGAGAAATTTCAGTTCAATTTCAGTGTTTTTTTAATGTGTCAACTGAAAAATTAATTTTTAGTGAAATTTCGATAATTTTTCAATCAATAATTTTGCTAAAATGTTCCAACATGGAATAATTTCAGCGAAATTGTTTCACCAGAGAAGTCGGAATCCAGTCGCACTTCAAGTCGGAATCCAGTCTAATAAAAAAATAATTTAATAACACATTTCGTAAATTTATACTTCTCAAATTTTATTGGAGAATCCAATCGAAATATTACGGAAACAGCCGAATATCAAATAAGTTCAAGTTAAGATCGGTTTCAAGACAATCTTAAATCAAATAAGAATTTCTTAGGAAAAAACTTCTCGAAAGTCGTCTTATTTCGTAACTATGGCCGGTATTCATAGTCAGATCTTATATTGAAGATCATCTTAAATACAATCTTAAGAAGTCACAAATCAATCAAAAAGAATGTCTTAAGATATTACTTAAGACAGTCTTGAAGAACGGACTATGAATACCGCCCTATGAAATTGTACGAGTTTCAAGATGATCTTAATTGAATAAGACAGTCTTAATCGAGACGGTTTTAAGTACTGTCTTGAGCTTTGAATACTACCCCAAATCTCTGCAGTTAAGCAATTCAACATATCCTGTATTTTCCTATTAATACGATCTTAATCTAACACTGCATGCGAAATTTATTGCCAAATATGTATTTATATAATAAATAAAGTTTAAAGACTCACCTCAATGAAACTTGACATCATCGAATTTCATAAATATTTTTTTACATTAACTACATGCACGATCTAATCATGAATATTTCACTAAATATACTTCATCACAAAAGCAATAAATTTATGCTGGGACTAGTAAATGACGTTTATTAATTTAGCAAAAATCCCGCTATCTCATATTAGGCGCTTATCTCATAATAGGGGTCTCTCCTCTATTAATAATGTTTAACATGATTTTGGATTTTATTAGGATTTTTATACCTTTTTGTTACTGTTTGCAATTACCGATTTTTTGTAACATTAATTATGACCTTATATACAAGTCTAAATGTTTGTTCAATTATATAAAATTTAATTTTATATTATTTCTGGTTTAGCATTAAATTAATTTGGCTCATAGTCTCTTTTTTAATTATTTGATTTGTAAACATTTAACGATTGTAATTTTACGAAAATAATTTTCAGTTTATATTAAAAAAAGTAATAGGTATATTTATTACACATCTTTTAATATAAACAGAAAATTATTTGTAATTGCACACAACCGCTGAATTAACTTTGTCTTACACAAAATCCTATTTTTATGTACTGGAAATATAAATAATATCATAATATATATATCAATTTTCAAATAGAGCGCTAAAATCGCCAGACAATGACTAACCTGCCACACGGATCTCGATCCTTTTTGTCCATAAGCTGGCTTTATGCTCCGTCTAAATATTCAACGTCTAAATATTCAACGTCAATGACGTTTATCTTTCATCTTGGATCATTTAAATAGTTTAAACTCTATTGTCTCATATAACAGCAAGCAGTTGAATCATTTGAATTGCGCAGCAAACACGGCGATTTCCAATTTTGACTGTTAATAACAGATGGACATGCGCGTGAATGCAATGTCCAGATTCTTTATAAGGATTCTAAGGAATAACAAACTTTCCAATCAGAGCTCTCTAGGATATAATATCGAACTTACACATCAGAGCTCTGATTGGATGGCTATTCTCTATTGTCTGTGCCTATTATGTTTAGCAAGCCTTAATGCTCTATTCAGGGCTATGTTCAGATTCCTATTCGAGTTTTAGATTATGTACCATCTAGACATCTTTTTATCCTTGTTGTTCACTGAATGTGAAACAAAGTTAACATGATGTCTGGAACATACTCAGGTGGGAACCTGAATGCGCCTCAGTACTATATTGCTGGATTCATTTTGGATCTGATGTGCGTCATACGACGCTCTACAATCAAAAAACAGGATTTCGTATCATGCTTCGTATCATCGATACAAAATAAAATTCTGTTTTCTTGTTGCAAAACATTATACGACGCACGTCGGATCTAGTGTGAATCCAGCATATATCAATGCTAGGGTCTGAGCAAGAATTGTCGTAACACTTAGGGTGAAATCACATGGTGCGAAAAACGATTGCGGAATAGAGAATGCGTCATGGAAGCAACCAATCAGTGTTATTTTGCGTTATTCCGAATAGCGCTAATTGATTGTTTCATCCTTAGATTTAAATTATAGATATAAATAATCCCGAATCTATAATAGCTTTTTAGTCTTAAGCCATAAGGAATGAATAAATCACAATCACTTATTCTCCTCGCATTCGATTGCAGTTGGTCAATTTCTTACAGCTTAAAACTTAAAACTTAAAACACCTATATAGATCCGAATTAACGCACAAGTTTCTAAAGATTAGAAAAAGACAAAGAGTAAGTTGAACCAAGATTAAAGTTAATCTACGTTGATACAAATTGGGCATAAGTAAGTGTTACGACGATTCTTGTGCTCAGATCCTTACGATGCTACGATACGACCAATGTAGAATAGCCTTAAAGGTAAATTTTTACGAGTTGCTCTAACTAGCTGTTTCAGTGACAAAAAGGATCACATTTCAAAGTGGATATTCGTATTCAATTTTGATCACGTGATCCTTTTTGTTACTAAACAGCCGATTTGAGCAGCTCGTGAAAATTTATCTTTACGATCACTGGTCTAGTTTCCATCGAAACCGGATCAGATTGTAAGAATCAATCAACTACAGAGCATTCCAGTGATACGGGAATGTTTGTGCATGCCCCGATATGATGTGAAAGCAGCCAATACGAAACTGAGACGACGCTTACGCATGCGCGACGAACATTCCTGTATGGGAATAATTTCCACGACAGCGCATCACTGGAGCATTCCTCTGTTACAGTCGAACGACAAAGGAATGCTCGACTGTAGTTGGCTGGTTCTTATATTTTAATCCGGATTAAATCCTCGGTAGAAACTAGACCACTGTTGCGAAATTTTGTGTGCGACAGCCCTTATAGCCATGTCGACCTCTCGGCTCAGCAATCTCCCTTCCCCTTACCCGGCACTTGTGTTCTCTTGTCCGTTAGCTATCGTAAAGCCGGCCGGAACCATCTTGCGCGACGTCTGATTTTCCCGCGTGCTAACGAAGCGCTCGCAGGAAGCCGTCCCGCGAAGATAGCAACGAATGCAAATGGCTGTCATAGTAATGTGTCCATACTTATCTGTCGTTCCCGCGTGTCTGACGCTCGAGTGTGCCGCGAAATTGTCGTGCGCGATCGATATGTGATGACCGGCGTCAGTCGTCGGATATCAAGTTGGTGTTGCTTGCGCGCGGTGGTGTGAACGTGTCTTCTTACATCGGACATTAACGTGCTACGTACGCGTGCACGCGGGAAATTGCTCGTGACGGGTGAAAGAACGAGAGAGAGAGAGAGAGAAATACGCGCGCGCGCGCTCGTCGCGTGCACATGTATGTGTGCATTATCTCCGACAGCGGCGAACAATTCCTCTCCGGTAGCCGTGTCGAGACCGAATTAGAGCTCGAACTCACGACACCGCACGATATTGCTCACGACTGCAAACCGATAACCGCGCGATTCCGCGTGCAAGAAACCGAAGTCCGAAGGAGCTCCACGCCAGATGGTCGTCGTGCTCATTTTGGAAATATACCGCTTAGGGATCGCTCTACATCTACAAGCAGGTAAACAATCGTCAAAGACGTTACTTCCCGCAAGTCCGCGTGTCTTGCCGCTTTCTTCAAACCTCAATCGGTCACACGAGTAAGCTCAATCTAGTATCTTAGAACATCTATTTTGTTACTTGATAAGCGAAATATCTCGATATTAACTCTCTTACTCGATCTTTCCATGAAATTTTTTAATTTTTATCCACACGATGCAATTGCATGTTGCTTATTTCACACGCGCGCGCACCTGTACAATACACACACACATACACACACACACACACAAAATATTTATTCTTTTCATATTTATCTCATCAAATCTTTTGTCAATAAAAACTCAAGTACGCGAGTACCAATTTTGAATTAAAGACGAAAAATTTTTATTTTTATGTGAATTTTGTTAGAATGGTTTAAATCTCTATTCTTTGAACAACAAAGAATTGTTTTGCAAACTTTAGTTTTCATTTTTAGTAAAAGTCTTGTAAAACAATAATGAAAAGAAATGAAAGATTATTGACAAAAGGGTTAAGGAGCAATCAACATGATCCACAATAAAAATGTTATCTGAAATATTATCTCATATTTTATGTTTTATTATAGATATACTGTTTCACAAAGACTAACGGAAGGAATTTTGAACTGTGAGAAAGATGCCTGCAGTCAGCGTCTGCGATCCTATTGCAGCCAGGCTTCACTGCGCTCTAAATAACAGTCCGTCTAAAACCACAGATGATCTGTCGATCGAGCTAGTGAGCAATGCCTCACGGATCATACAAACAGAAATCCGTTATGAGGAATTGAAAGATTTCCAAGTGACAAGTCAGGTGCAAGCTAATTGTAACATCTTCCTCAACTTGTCTCCTTCTGAAAATTTAGAGGGGAACAAAGGAAAAGATAGTGCAATCTATAAGAAGAATGATATAAACAAGGGACCGATTCTACCAGAACCAAGTGTTACTCTCTATTCTCCCAAAAAGGTTCATCTTGGATGGAAAGGCACGTGTCCAGTCGGAGCTGGCATGTACAACGTTGGAAATACTTGTTATCTGAACAGCACTCTTCAGGCATTGTTTCATGTTCCAGCTCTCGTCAATTGGTTGCTGTCTGATCCACATCATAATTCCAAGTGCGAGCAAAACAGTAAGTTCTTACTTGCTATTCTGCTGTACGCATTGTGCACGCGTTTCTAAGTATAATACAAAATATAATATAAAGTTATAATAGCATGGTTTTGTATGGTATTTTGATAATAGGATAGTTTTAGATGGCGGTGGAGAATGCCTTACATGTGCAGTAGCCAAGACTCTGCAGTTCAGTCATCAAAAGTCTGGTGGTGCAATCAAACCGTTTTATGTGTATAATAAACTAAAACGTATGTACTTGCCTCTAATAATAAATATATCACACATGCATAGACAAATACTGTAGTAGGCGTTATTCCTGTAGTCATTTGCCGAACTATGGTGCCTGGACAACAAGAAGATGCTCATGAATTTTTACGCTATTTATTGGAAGGAATGGAACGCGCGTATTTGACTAGGCATAAAGCAACTAAGTTGGATAGCTATTCTAAGGAAACGACACCTATTAATCAAATATTTGGTGGATATATACGTACTGAAGTGAAGTGCCTGCAATGTCAACATGTTTCTACCACGTTTCAACACTTTCAAGTATATAATAAAGTTATCGCTATAGAACTGTAAAGTAAATGATTTTCATGTATGTTTCTATTTATAAACATTGTGAATTTTTAATAGGATTTGCTTGTGGATATACGCAAGGCGAATACACTGGATGAAGCATTAAATAGTTACTTCAGTAGAGAACAATTGGATAACAATGACTATAAATGTGAAGCCTGCAAGAGGAGAGTTCCTGCTACAAAACAATTTACTCTGGAGCGTCCGCCAAAAGTGTTGTGTGTACAGTTAAAACGATTTAGCTATTTAGGAGGAAAAATATCTAGACACATCGGTTTTAAACAGACTATAGATATGGGCCAATATTTGTGGAGAGAACCGGGCGAATCTTCCAAACAGCTAACTTATAAACTTATGTCAATGGTAACGCACATGGGCCCTTCTGTAAACTGTGGCCACTACACGGCAATTGCACAAGTATCGAGCGGTCAATATTATTCCTTCGACGATTCTTGCGTTCGCCCAATAAGCCTTAATAATGTATTAAGTACAAATGCGTATATTATGATTTTCGAAATGGAAAATGATAGTCAAAATCAACAAAGCGTGAAAATGAATGGCACAACATCGGCAAAGAATATGCCGACTTCGCTTTCCAATTCTACAAATAAGTCTTCTATATCTAAATCTTTGATGTCTGCTGGATGTTTTGCAAACGGATCGTCAAGTGGATTAGCAAATGACTTCAGTAGTACGAGTAAACCAACGTTAATCGGTCCGCAACTCCCACCACAAAGAAATATAGAATTAAATCTTCCTGTACAAAAATCCAATGAATCCGTTAGTACACAATTGCCACAGAAAACGCAGGATAAATCGCAACCAAGGTTAGTTGTGCACATTAAAAACGGAAAGGTTCTGAATGGAAACAGTTTAGTGCCCTATGATGGTTCCAGTGAGGAAGAAGATTGTTCCTCTGGGACAGGGATTTCAAAAAGTCAAATATCAAATACTGTATCTCGAATTAATATCACGAATGGTGTGCCAAAATGCCTTGCGAAAGATGTAATAAAAACAAATTCCTCCAATTCTAAAGAGTTGCAAAAAACTAATTCCAAGAGCAATACCGTCGGCGTGTCAACAATGACGACGCAAGTTACAATTGTAGATTGTACAAAAATGCAAAATGGATCCAACAGTAACGGTCGGATAAATGTGCTGAAACATCAAAATGGAAAAATTGAAACAAATGGTCAGTTTGAGCAGCGCGATAAAGATAAATGTCGCCAGACTATCAGAAAAAATGGACAAGAAGAAATCATATCTACGAAGGCTATAACTAGCAACGTTAAAAACTGGCAAATCAAGGATACTCGTATTCTCAGTGGGTCTACTAATGGATGGTCATATACTGACAATAGGTAAATTCTTTTACGAAATATAACTCTGTATAATAATGATAAAGCGACAGGAAAAATGTCTATATTTGTTCTAGGGAGGATACTAAATCAAATCAAAGTAGTACGACACCGAGTGCCGCAGCTGTGCGAAATTTTAACGGTACCAATGATTCGGACGCTGTTTCACACTTATTAAAAATGTCACATCGCGGATATGGCAGTTCCTCAGGTGTATATCTGATTTTATCATAAATTTAATTACAGTAGAACTTCCTTGACTTTAGTATTCTGTAACTTCTTCATTTCCTCTTCCATACATGACGTATATAATCATTTTCAGTGTTAAAATAGATTATGTTGCGTTGGCATCTGTGCAAATTCTCACATATGTAATGCTATTTCTTTTTAATACTTCACTCCTAATATAAGAATGGAGAGAATCTTTCTAACTTCTCACAGCCCTGCATAGTAGAAGTTATGGAAGTTCCATTGTATATAATGTATTGTATAATGTAATGTATTGTTATTATTAAGTAGAAAAATCAAGAAGTATATTTTATTTTCTTCAATTTTCAGTAATGAATTGGAATGGCAATAGAACACAGATCGACCGCAATGTTGATAATGACAGGAGAGAGGAACGTAAACGTCATTTTAACGCTGACGATGAGGAAATAGATAAAGGCCGGACAAAGAAGATTAAAGACCACACGAATCGTCGGTCATATGAAGAGAGATCCAATACAAGCTACAAGTCATTTCACAAATGGAATCGACCAGTTAATGGTTATCATCATCATAATCATCACCATCATCATCATCATCATCATCATCGAAGATATCCTTACAATACTTCTTATGCACGGCCACGGCACGGAAACAATTATAGACCGCCACATTATAGACATCACTCTTATAGATATCTATAGATATCACTAATGCTCATTCTCGCTGTCATTAGCAAAGTGAACGACTGGCAGAGATGTATAAACGGAGAACGATTTTTAGGAGCTATATCGACAATTCAGAAATCGATCTGTTTTAACAGTGTGATTATACACTGATTGATTTTCATTTGTAAAATAGTTATCATTTTTCAATGTAAGTGAATTTGGAAGTAAACTGTTGCATTCTGACAGTTGATGCGTTCATTCAAATCTCATAATGACTCATTTATGGTGATTCATTTAAAAAAACATTGCATGTTCCTGACAAACTCGTCGTGGAATTTTTTGCCTCTTGCATAAGTTTGGTACACATGTATTTCGAATGAATCGATTCATGGGGGATGAGTATCATCAACTATACATACCATTTTGTGTTCAATATAAATTATTGTAGAAAATTATAATTTTCTTCAAAAGTAACGATAAATGAGCAAAATAAGATGTTAGATTAACAGTAAATTAATATATATTTGAAATTAGCCTCAATAAAATTGGATACACAAAATATATTAAAATTTTGACTCACAGAGTCTTCTTTAGTTACAATAAGAAATCTTAGCATTCTAATCGCAAACAAAAGTCGATAGAAACTTAATGTCATAATTGTATCGCAACACATCGAAGTATTAGCACACCATTGATTCGTAAAAAGTACCGTCAAGATGTCAAAAATTATAACTAAACCCTCGATTAATTAAAATCTCTTGAATGTTGTTCAAGATTATGACCTGGATAACATTTGTTAAGATCAAGGCTATTGAAAGTTGTACCTCTTATTTTCATTTTTACATAGAAATGTAATTTTTAATGCAAAAATGAAAATAAGAGGAACAATCTCCAACGACCTTGAGTTTAATAAATGTTATCCAGGTCATGATCCTGAACAATATTCAAGAGGTTTTAGTCGGTCGGACATCTTATAATTCAAAAAGTACTTAATGAAAATGAACTTAATTATAGTGTTTTGGAAAGATCTCGAGATTATCTACAAGAATGTGCAATAAAAAGTAGGGGGTTCCATTTAAGAAATTGAAGGTAATCACATGAGATGAGGTCAAAGTCAAACTAATGATCATCTTATATTCCCCTCAAAACTATACAACTTTTTCTGAATATTTTTTTCTAAGATCAAAACTAAAAAGTTATTTGGGGTGGGACATTAAAATGGGATACCCTATATATCAGAGTAGTCATGTAACTTATGATCATAGTGTGAAACATTTGACATATAACTGTCTGATAATGATATTAGTGTTATTGCTCTTATCGAAATCCTAAGATGAACTGAAGCCAACGAACAATAACACGCATTATATATGATGTGAGTAAAAACAATATTATGTGTCTACAATCAACTAATTATAGTCTTTAGAATTTACTTTTAAAATAAACTAAAGGATATCATAATTATTCATCATTGTTTTTGTTTACGTCACATTTAATGTATGTTATTGCTCGTCGGCCTCAGTTCATCTCATGATTTTGATAAGAACGATAGCATCAATATTATCATTGCCAGACAGTTATATGTCAAATGTTTCATACCATGACTGTAAGTTACATGACTACTTTGATATACATTCTTTTTCTTTTTTACACAATTTTTAATATAATTATCTCGATCTAGATTATTTTACCATTGACTCTGATGAACCTAACGTGATTCTCACTGTTAACCGAGGATTTATAATTTTTGGAGGAGTTATAATTTTTAATATCTTGACTCTCTTTACGGACATGGTATGGATCTGGTACTCTTTACGGACATGGTGTGCCAATATTTGAGTATGTTGCGGTACAATTACGACATAAGTATCCATCGATTTTTATTGTTTACTATTAGAAACTAGGATAATTTCTTATTGTAACTGAAGAAGATTGTGAGTCGAAACGTTTTAATATATTTTGTATATGCAATTTTATTGAATCTCAAATATATATTAATTTATTATTAATCTAACATCTTATTTTGCTCGTTTATTAAGTAATATAGAAGCAATTTATTCTATATCTTTAAAAGAAATAAAGTATTTATAATAAATTAAATTGGATATATGTTTTGTGTGTGTGTGCGTGTGTGCGTGCGTGCGTGCGTGCGTGTGTGTGTGTGTGTGTGTGTGTGTGTGTGTGTGTGTGTGTGTGTGTGTGTGTGTGTGTGTAATAATCCGTCCTCTTTTTTTTTTTGTATAGAGGTACTCTTCCCCCCTGTGAGAAGCAATGTTAAGACAGATAGTCATTCTTCGAAAACGACTAGTTATAATGTTTGTTGAGGCGTTTCGAAGCAAAAGCGCAGATTAGCAATTAGCACGTTTAATGGCAGTGTCGCGCTACTTTTTGTTACTATATAAATTACAATAGCACATACTTCTCTATAACGCGAATTTAAATATGTTTCTACTGCAATTATTAAAATAATTGTGTATAACTAAATAACATATAGTTATATATAATAATAATAATAATAATAATAATAATACCGAATATGTAACTTGTACATTACTTATGATATAGTCCAGGAGCGCTTATAATATTAAGAAATCGCTATTAGCGATTAAAATTACAAAACTATAAGTTAATTTTTTAAGTGATCCGTGAAGAAGTCAATTCTTAATTGACTTTTATTAATCTCATCCCATATCTCATTACATCATTATCGAATGAAAAAACAGGAATGTTAATGGAACGTAAAGATGTCATATCAATGAAATTAATATGCGATGTTATAAAGTGACTGCTATGCTATGCAAACAAATCAACATCAAATTTATGTATGTACGTACTATATGTATGTACACGCGAGAATACAAATGCTTTCTTATCCGAAGTTGTATCCCCATGTGTATGAAAGGAAAACAACAATGTCATTTATATAAGCCAACAATCAATAAAAAGAAACAAACTGAATATCTATCTTCTGAAAAAAGGACTATCGCGTTTCGGATGATATCGAATTGGCCATGGAAATAAGTTTAATAGTTTAACAAGGTATACCTGAAATAATATATAATAGTTTAACAAGGTATACCTGAAATAATTTCTATAAACAACCATCATGACGACCGATGACATATCGACTCATGACATTGTACAAATTCTTGAAAAGAATGTGAGTTAATATATAAACATCAAAACACACGAATACGTTTCATTTTTAAGTGTTTCAAAATTATATGCAGTCAAACGAATTTTACACATATGATGGATACATTTTTTTTATACAGGTGAACATTCTCAAGTCAGAAGGTCACGGTCCAGACGTAACTCTTGAATTTCATGACAAATTCGAATTGTTTCGTAAACTGTTGTGCAATCTGACAGATAAACTCCAGTCGTTATTATATTTATCTGAGAACTACACCTCCACGAGCGATTTTAAGCAATTTATAAACAGGATTGTTGGTTCATGGAACTCTATTAATAAGCAGGTAAAGCTTCTATATTTTATATTTATGGATTTCTTGTATAAATATTTACAGGATTGATGCATAAATTATATAGGTCTGTGAAAAATGTTCCAAGATACAAGTGGGTAGTCGTACGCTATCGGGAATACCATTAGCATTGCTCCTTGAAAAGATAAAAAGAGAGAAATCTTTAACAAGGGAATTGTTGCACATCCATGAAACCAAATACAGTCGTGAATATCTCGCGAAGTGTTATGTTTTGTTAAATGAAACTGAAGATTTATTATGTAATCTCGAAAAATCTGATGATAAGGCACGTATCTACTGTTTTTAACATTTAATATATCATTATATAAGAAAAGTGTACAGGCAAAATGTGTACAAGCTTATAAAACCTTCTATAAGCAAATATTAGTAATCCTTTTTGATTTGCAGTTACGACAATATATAGCTATATTGAAGTTGAATCCATTCCTTGTTAAATTAGAATCTGATGTAGACACATATGTCTCAAATATTAACATATCACCAATCGATAAATCTAAATGTCCAAAACTGGATGTTTTTCCAATTGTCGCAAAACTTCTCACCGGTGAGTTACTTGACGATGAACCTATAGATCCGTGTTGCGTTTTAGCAGATAATGTACCTAGGAAACCAGTTTTCATTATTAAAATAAAACACAAAATGGATCCAACAATGATACTCGAGGAAACAATATAAATGTACGAAGTTACACGTTATAATGGAAGAGAATAATATAATGTTATATAAACAATATATATAATAAATGTATTTCAATAATTTATATTTGGCAACATATTATAAACATTAATTAAACAAATCAAATCTCAAGGAAAGAGCTTGATCTCTTGCTCGGGTACTAGACAATATGTGGATTATCCATAATATATGTATAGTACATTGTACATATTTATTTTGGTATCTTAAAAATACTACATACTGCCCACAAATGCGATCATCATTCTTGATAGTTGAAGACTAGATTTAAAAGATACCCTCAAGATCAGGAATAGAACAAGATGGGGCCAATCTTAATATAAGATCTTTGTGATGTAAAAATTCTGGCGGAAGAAGTTGTTTCTTTCTCTATAAGATAGAAGTAAACAAAATAGTATTCCTGTAGTATACAAAATGAAACGAGAAGATACATTGCTGTTACAACTAACCAGTGGCTGCGCAACAGTGTGTGCAACGTTGGTAGCGATGGGCGCCCATCCTTTTGTATTCAAGCATTTGTAACATGACTTAGGTTCGCCCAGACATGTTAAATGATATCCATGACCACAGCCAAATACCACCACGTGATCAGAACAATGCGACAATGGCTGTCTGCACACAGGGCAAGTTAGAGAAACGTTGCCGCATGCTCTACCAGCATCCCTGAATGACAGAAAAATCGTTGCATATATAATTGATGATATATATATATATATAATATATATATAATTATATAACATTTCAACAAAAGTCTGTTTCACGATGAACCTCTTTGATTTTACATGCTTTCATCACTCAATTTAGAAATGAAATCTTCCCTTGCGCTTTATTATTATCAAGAAAATGAAGTTCATCGTGAAGCTTTGCGGACTTCCGCACTTTATTAAAGCTCCGATTCACTCATCACTACTACACTGAAAAAAAATATAGTCAATTTTAATAAATATTTAGTTGAATACTATCTAACTAAATGTTTATTAAATATAAAGATATATTTATTTGATACAAGAAATGTTAATTTGATTTTAACAATCTTTTTTTTTATTGAACAAATATTTACTTACTATAAGTAATGTTTAGTTAGCAGTATTGAACTAAATATTTATTAAAATTAATTATATTTTTTTCTCAATGTACTCAGATTATGTCGGAAGCAAGAAAATACACAATCAAAATTTTTGCACAATATATTAATATGAAAATATGTTTCAACATTTAAAGTGATAGAAACAATTCGTAAGACACCGAAAACTTTCTTTTTGTTTCATTAATTAATAATATAGTTATATATCTAGAAATTAATTATGCATGTGTATACAGGAAAATAATGATAAATCTTTTGCAGGAACAGAATGGACTAAAACTGAAAAGAAAAGTCCTCTACCATTTTGCAATTTTTGCAATAGTTAATAAAATATTAATTGCTAAAAATTGCCGTAAATTGGTCTTCAATAATTTTGTACTCAAATACTATCAATTTTACAGAAAAACTACAAGAGACAAAAATTATTTATTATCTTCTCGTAGAGCTCTAAGAATTTTTTTAGAATTTTTTAATACCGTATTTTTTCATGTTGATAAAAATGAGAAAATGCAGTATTAAAAAGTTGATAAAAAATTCTAAAAAAATTCGTAGAGTTCTATGAGAAAAAAATAAATAATTTTTGTCTCTTGTAGTTTTTCTGTAAAATTGATAGTATTTGAGTAAAAAAATTATTGAAGATCAATTTTCGGCAACTTTTAGCAATTAATATCTTGTTAACCATTGCGTGATAGAAGACCAATGATAGAAGACTTTTCTTCTCAGTTTTCTTCTCAGTCCATTCTGCCCCTATGCGAAAGATTTATCATTATTTTCCAAACTCTATATATATGTGTTGTGTGTGTGTGTTTGTGTGTGTGTATAAAATCAAAAATTAAATAAGTTATGTTCCGCAGTTATGACAAACTATCTCAAATTAATAATATATAAATAAGTTAATAATATAAAAATAAGTATGATTTTTAATTTCTCCAAACAAGAAGATGGTTTCCAATAAATTATTCCATTAATTACAAGTATTGTTTTATTGAAAAATGTTTTTATTCAAATTTGCAAAAAATTTTTATTCTGTATTTTCTCGCTTTTGATAATCTGAGATAAATAAACACAAGTCTAAGAATGAATATATCTCGCATGTCATCAGAATTTCCAGGATACCTCAAGGATGTTTCTAGAGCCTTATGAAGCTCCAAACTCACTAATCGAGCGGTAGTTTCAACCAGTGTTTGCTCATATCGCGATTGAGTGAGGACTCCGGACAGCAGTTGTCGTATGTCACCCATCGTTCCGCTCGTTGCTGACGGATTTCTCAGGATCTGCTCCAATATGTTCGACAAAATCGATGTACCGCTCAGAGATTCTAGAATTAATCTCAATAATTTGCCGTTCAATATATCCACTTTCTGCCTGTTATTCTCTGAATGCGATCGAAACATAACTTCCACTAGGGGCATCCAGTCGAGATTTCCCGCAGATCTCCGACATATCCCCGCGAGTTGAATGGCGGCGTGCACCGTTTCGCTTTCCGAAGCTTTATCTTGCCGGTACATCTCCAGCCGATCCTCAAACTCTTTCAACAAAAGATCAAACGCTTCCTGGTAATTACCAAGCTTCTCTAGCATAACCGCTTCTGCATCTTTACAATTCCATTTCTGGACAATCTTTAACGCCTCATCCAACCTGCACCCATGTGGTCCGTGCAAATGAGCAACTACGCGTGCTGGCTCCAATTCGCATATTAATGCTAAATACCTCTCGAAGTGTTCAGTTGTTAATTCCAAAGAAACATCCTCCTCCTTATACTGCGCGATTTGATACAATGCTCCAAACAGCTTATATTCTAAGCTTAAATTATCGGTAAGCCTCTGTAGTATTGCATCAATCTTGTTCTGTAATCGTGTTGCAACAATCGTAGCAAACTGATTAGCATTGATCGTCAGAAGAGTTAAAGTGTGAACCGATATAACTTGATCTAACGAAGCAACCGGTAGATGCTCGAGCCAAGGCCACACATCATGATGCCTTAATGGCTCCAAGATCATGCACTCGCATACTGCTATCCAATCTTCTCGTGCACTGTACAGTAATTCCACGACTCTTATACTACAACACAAATACGATAATGTATCACGTGCGCGCGCGCGCGCGCGCGCGCGCGTGTGTGTGTGTGTGTGTGTGTGTGTGTGTGTGTAGATTCTTGACATAATTTTGAAATGAAGTTTAATAAATCAAAATATCGAGGCTATAGTTAATAGTTTTTAAATTAATAACGACTAAAATTCATTAATTACAAAGCTGACATTTCGCACGCTCAGGCATAATGATATGACAAGTAATGAGGGCCCTCTCAGCAACTTCGAGATTATCATACACAAATATGCATTGATATTTTTATTAAAAAATTATTCTTGCTTCTATACGAAATTTGTTTGTATATTATGTAAACTGACTTAATTAATATCAAAGTATATAACAAAATATCAATTTGATAGCTAGATATTACACTATCAAAATAAATTCATAACCGTGTTCGTGTGCTTTGTATGCACGGTATTATTATATTATCCACAGAAATATTTTTGTAATAAGTAAAACTATTTTTAACATAAAAAGAATCAAATATTTTGATAAAACAATATTTAAACATGTACATATTATATATAAAATACCAATTTAACTAACATTAATGTACTTAAATCAAATGACTATATATACGTTTCTGAATAATTATCCTAGATGATGTTAAGATGTTGAAAAAATATAAAAAATGATATAAATTACAAAACATGTATGTGTGTCATTAAATTTCATAGACAGTAAATCGAGATGTACATAATTCTTATAATTAAAATATATATGATTTTATAAACAATCATGAAATATTTTGTACTCTTTGTAAAATTTTATTTACAACGTTTTTAACGTCGCACACAATACATACAACAAACCAAATTATAAATCGAGATCGATAAAGCATCCTATACGATCATGCTAAATCTCTAATAATATTTTCTAATAATAAAATGTACCGTTCTCTATTTAATTCTTTTTATGTTAAAAATAGTTAATCTATTTCTTACAAAAATATTTACCGTGCATACAAAGCATACGGACAATGAATCTCTTTTGATATATATCATAATATCGCTATTGATATTTTGTTATATATTTCAATATTAATTATGCATATATAATGTACAAACAGATTCTGTATAGAAGCAAGAATAATTTCTTAATAAAAATATTATTGCAAAAAATAATTTATATGATAATCTTGAGGTTACTGAGAGAGCCATCGTGACATACTATCACCATGTATTATATCATTTGTTATATCATCATGCCCGAACGTGCGAAATTGCAGCTCCATGATTGGTGAACTTTAATTGCTATTAATTTAAAATCTATTAATCTCGACGTTTTAGTATTAGACCTTTCATCTCAAAATTATTTTAAGAATCTACAATTAGCAGGTAATGCGTTAGGTGTGAAACATTATATATAACCAATAAAAAGCATAGAGATTAATAAATCAATTAAAAATACTTACAAACTTGCTCTATTTGCTAAATTTAATAAATTATTATCAGAAATATTGCACAGCTTTTTAGAATGCAACAATCCCAACACAGCATTTTCTCTCTCAGTCTTAAAGTCCTTCGACAATTCCATGTGCACGTCAATACATAATATATCTATCATTTTATTCAATGTGTTATACTCTAACATAACAGTGCTTTCACATACTTCATTTGCCACGAATATAAGAACCATAAATTGTTGCTCCAGTGTGATGTAATCAATATTTTTCGGAGTAAGCGGCGTATTCGACATAACAATGCTTAATAAGATGTCTATGAGTCTTTGTCGGTGTCGGAGACCCATTTCGGAGGTAAATTCTGGTTCCTGAAAGGCGATGGTAATAACATCGAGAAAGCCTTTCGCATCGAATTGCAGTAACGTTCTCAAATATGGATATTGTCTTTCCATATCATTTGCCAAACTAGAATGTTGAGATAACAGAGCTCTCAATATGTCTGCTTTCGCTTTCTGTGGCATGCCTTCAGGGAGCTCATCCTTGGGAAATCCACGACCAGCGAGACAGCAGCTAGTATAAACTAGAATGGCATTGCCGAGTTTTATACAGTCTCGGGAAAGGGCGACTAATGGATCTTGTAATAAATTCTGAAGTGCTGGTACTAATTGATGAATAGGTGCTGTAAAATCGCCCAACGCTGTTGTTTGAAGATAAATCAGCGCTTCCCAAAGTCCTCGTTGACGACAAATTGTCGTTACCTATGGACAAAAATACATTCTAAAATCATAAAATGACGTTGCAAATAAATGTCTATTTTTCATTGCTTGCTAATATTGAGACTTACTTGATGAATATCTAGACAATCCACATTGAGTAAAACTATAATCGCTTCCAGTGAATCTACTTTATCTTCTTGATCATAAAGAGTGACCAATTGCTGGGCAATCAATGGCGGCAATCTCGATTGAAGACTTCCATCTAGCAGAGGAGCTTCGAGAGCGTGCAAATAACTAGTTTTCAGCCCTTCCGACTCAAAGACTATATCCCACAACTTTTCGAACAGCAGATCTAGGTTTTCCAGTTGAATGCAGTAATCAACGCAAGTGAGCACTATCGTGTCGTAACCTGTATTTTCGTCTATCAAACATTGATTTAATTCGTCCATATATTGCACCAATACTTCACAAACTTTATCGCGTGCTATTTGCTTGCGACGCTGTTTAGAACCTCGCAGACCGATAACCGCCTTGCCTTTGTCTTGATAAAAAGAAAAACCCAATGCTAACGCTTCGGGAAAACGTTTCTGAAATGCAAAACATTTTTTAATGTAAATATTCAATTAAGCCTCAGCGAATTAAAATTTAAACTTGTGTCAATGAACTAGACACTAAATTATATATAGTATAATTATATATAGTATATATAGTATATACAGCCTAAATTATATGCTTAATAAATTATAATGTATTTTGGAAGAGAATTAAAGTGACTCCAAATGACATATTATGTACACCAACTTTACATTTGCTAAATATCTATATTCATATTATAGAAAAATAAAGAGAATCATACAAGGCCATTTAAAATATACATAAACGACCGAAATAATTATGACCAAGAGACATTGTAATGATTTTTACCCATAGCGACAAGTATAGGAAGTAGGTAAAAACTTTTGTTTCACATAAAACACAAAAACAATATTTTTAAGCCCGGTCATGGTCGCCTTGAAGGGGAGGTGAGTTTTTCAAAATGTTGCAGATTTTGATTTTTTTTACTGAAAGCGTAAAAGTTAAATGTTGTTGCAACCGACAGTTAATACCCTTCGACCAAGACAGGTCGACTCCCATACCCCTCAGAAGGGTATAAAAGATCGCTATACTGGATCAAAGTGGTAAATTTTTTTGAAAAAAAATCGATAGCGACACGGTTGAATTTTTATCTACTATTTAATTTTAATATCTATTGTCGAGAAATATAATTGCCATTCTTTGGATGGAAGGCAGCCATACTTATTCGAAAACGTATTAATTATACATTATAATTTTACATGGAATAAGAAAATTGTATGTGTTCGGGTAGGTACGGCAGCCTTCGTGATCATCTAAAAGATGGGAATCATATTTCTCGACATCGTTGGTATAGCACACCGACTGCTAGATTTATAAACGAGGAATCCTGAATTTAAATCTCGATAGAATCTGTTAATTTTTCCGCCAGTTCTTACAATATGAATAATTATGTAGATACGCATGCGTGTGTGCGTGCGCAGAAAGAGGAGTGAAGGGAGAGAGGGAGGGAGGAGGGAGGGAGGGAGGGAGGGAAGGAGAGAGAGAGAGAGAGAGAGAGAGAGAGAGAGAGAGAGAGAGAGAGAGAGAAAGAGCGTGCAAGCATATACAGCGCGTGTGTAATATCTATTAATGTGATGTACACTAATCATGTTGTCTGGAATCACCCTTACATTAATACAATATCCAAATACTTTGGATTTGTGAAGTTAACACGACATTCTATTAATATAAAAAAAATAATGACAAACAAATAATGAAAACAGTTCCAACACTTTTCATAATGCTACAGTTCTATATAAAAAAGTTTCACATTTTTTTATATTAAAAAACTAAATATAATATGGCGTGCTAACTTCGCAAAATATAACTTCGCGAAGCATAACACTTTTCCTCTAAAGTACAAGAAAATGATAAATATTATCATAATTCCTGTTAGTTCTACTAAAGATCTACTAATACATGCACTTTAAAAACAAAATTCCAACAATTACCTATTTTTATACATTTTCAATGTAGAAGACAACATGACACTTGGAGAAAGTGTCGTGCCGATTGCTTATAGCAGTTTTAGCGAGAATTTTCGTTAAATCTAGCACAGTTCTATATTCTACAATTATTTTTAAACCGAATTCCAGCCACAAAAAATGTTTAATTTTTTAATATCTGGATCCAGTATGACATTTATTAAAAATATATAGCGATCGTAGCCGGAACTCTGCTAGATCTAACAACTCTCGTTTGAAACTGTAATAATTGATCAACACAGTAGTATGGTTATCACTCACAGTAATTACTTACAATAATTAAACTTAGAATGTTTCCCCTTGACAATCGGAATTCCGAAAAACGGAATCTCAGAAAAGTAATACGACTAATCAGAATTCGTTTGTATAACTAAACTTAAATGATTCTGCTTGATCGTACTTTTCGTGATCGTGACTTTTCAACCGTTGTTGTTCAACCGTTAAGCTCTTTGCTTCCGTGTTTCAAATAACTCCAAATTGCCTTTGTACTAAATGGCGAATGGCACATTGTAATTTCATTCTTCTTTTTTTTTGTATTTTTATTTATTAGAGACAACCATTATTGCGATGACTGGTTATTACATATATGATTATATTATAAGTTTTCATTTTAATATTCACTGAAGATGAGTTAATAAGCTAAAACGTTTGTATTAGTATAATTCTCTTTCGAAATACATTATAATTTAATAAATACATTATAATTAAGCATTAACTTCGTGTTTGACTTTTTTGCACAAGTTTATATCTTAAATAAATAAAATAAAATAAAATTGATCTCTCGAGATAACAAATAAATATAAATTATTGACAGGCGATTGAGAGCAAAAATTTGCTATTATTAGAGCGTTACAGATCTTATATATAGTTAGATGAAATCAATTTCGGCTCAGTTCGAATCATCCTCAGCGATGTCCAAATAAATTACACATTAGCAATTGTTCGCAATAATTAAAAGAATGCAGTCAAGAGAGCCTCTTGCAAACAATTACTAATGTATAATTTATTATTTGGACATCGCTGAAGATGGCCCGAACTGAGCCGAAACTTCCAATTTTATCTAACTACATGTAAAGTTTATAAAATACATTTGTTAACTATAATGCTCTAATAACTGCATCAAATTTTTGCTCTCAATTGCCTGTTAATTTATATTTATTTATAACATTTTGTTCTCATAATCAGATCCTTTTCATCGCTTTAAACTGACCTGTACGATCAAATGTTGCAATCTTTCAGTCCACGTTCTCATACATATCACATGTAAACTCTTTGTACCTAATAACAATAGCTGCGTACCAAAAACTATAACGGTGTTGTAGCATGCCCGTTCACCGGCTAACGCCATCGCCTACGTAAAATATATTACAAATGTAGTATTAAATACACTTCTTTGTGTTCTTGATATAGTCCTTTGTACCTTAGAAACATTTCCGCCAGTAGATAGTCCCTTAAAATGACTAGAAGCATAAGAAATACCAACGCGACTCATGTCTAATGTTTCCAAATTATCCTGCGCTCTTACGTCTAACAAATGCAACTTCTCTTGAGTATCCAATACCACAAGAGATCTCGGATTTAACCACCTCAAATTGCTTATCATGTACGGTAGTGTCATCCTTCGAAGAGGAGACAATTTTACCCGCGTACCAATTTCGGTGTACACCTTATCGACAGATAATATATATATTCTTTAATATTCTCAAAAGAAAACAATCAATATAATGCAATTATATACATGGAGAAGAAGTTCTTTATAACCCTATGTGGAAACAAATAAAGATTATATATAATGCAATTAAATAAAAATACTTGATAAAAATACACCACGTTGTCCCTCGCGAGAGCCAATACTGGATCGATCACGCGGGAACCATCAGCCGTTTGTATGACAACTAATTGCCAAGATAGTTGTGGTGGTGCTATCGCGGCACCGGTCAATGGGTGACTCAATACAACGCGCATTCGCGGTCTTATGCAGACTATAATTACCTACGCGGAATAAAATCAACATTAATAAATTACACATCTAACTGATATTTTTTAATCTATTATGAAGCACAACCTTCGACAATGTTGCCATTGCTACTAATGTATAATTTTTTAGTGGATGCGATGGCAAATTATTCAACAGCAGGGGTTCTAGAGTGCACACTTCTCCCTTGGAACCACTAAATAAACATCTACTATCGCATCCTCGTATACCTATCACTCTAGTGAAATTCAGCTCGAATACGGAGCCTCCACTGTCACTGCACAAAGCTATTTTTGGCGAATCTGTAAACTAAAGTGACTAGTTTAAAACTATCTCGATTGAACAAATAAATTCACGATATAATAACAATGATAAATTGGGCAAAACTCCTATTTAAAGAGACCTTTTCTAATCACCTTGACATATGTTATCAAGGACCTTGAATAACATCAAAAAGTTTTAACTGTCGCTCATCGTTTGTTAAAGTCATTGACAATCAAAGTTAATTTTCTCTCATATTTTGAACAATAATATAATTTTTGCATGAAAAATTAGAAATCCATATGGAACCTCACTTTGCATGGAAAACGTACATGTAGATGTAATGAATTCTGTTTTATGAGAAAAGAAATTCGGTTATCAAAAAAACTAGATACATAAATTTGGATTGAATTTTGCTTTATGTGGAAAGCTATAAACTCAAATAGAACCTTGTTTTATTATATGTTTTATTATATATATATGGTTACAATTTTTCACGTAAAAGGAGATTTAACTCAAACCTATTTTTTTTATAGTAAATCTTATTGAAGCGAAACTCATTGCATGCATTTTCTACGCGAATCGAGACTTCAGGATGGATTTAGAATTTTCCATTGAGAACGTGGAAAGCGAGTTAAACACATCTTTATATTGTCAAATTCTTTTGTCAACAACATCAAAAGTCAAAATCAAAAGTGATAGACTTCCAGAGGTGGATTCCCTAAACAGAAGGCATTAACTTTAAAATTAATAATGATGTTTAGAATAGTAAAAATTTTCGTAATTTAAAGTAAAATGATCAAATCAGTAAATAATTATTCTCATATCAATAAATAATAATATTTTCATAAAATATAAGTTTGTCCAATGATAAAATCGATCGATAGTCATTGTTCAGATAAAAGATATTCCATAAAAATTTTAATTAGATATTCAAAATGTTATAGATGTATCAGGAATTGCGATATGAAAGAATGATGATTTTGTGAACTTTTATATTAAAGAAAAAAATATTTAAAATATTCAGTTGCATACTAATTAGATATAAACTTATGTATACATGCAACTAATATCGATTCGTTAAGGACACTATTATAATTTAAGAATCACACTATGATTAATTTCTTTAAAGCTTAAACTCCTTCATATTACAATAATACATTTATATATATATTAATTTCACATGTAAGAGAATTGAAATTGTACCTTAACATGCAACACAGCGGTGTCTAGAGGGTGTACATCAGTGAGAATCCTTAAAACTTTCCCATTATTGCTATCCAACATCAAAATATGTCCTCTAACGAAACCAGCTAACACTCTGCTACCATCGTAGTTGAAGCAAAGAGCAGAAACGGAACCTTGATGTCTCGTTTCCTGATCGCACCATCGCAATGTTTGCGAAGAATCAAAGCCCAGTATTAAACCATGACTGGTACCGATTATTAGCATATTCCCTCCAGCTGCGACTGCACTAGCCAAACCAGCATTGACTCTCTCCTGTGTAATCATATAGATATTTAATAATGATGACTATTCCAGGCTTGATTACTATACATACGGCATGTAACAATTGTTAAAAAATTTGTAACTTGAAGGAACATGACTTCTTATATCTCCTATATAATGTATGGAATAATTGCTCACATTAGCCGATATAATTTGTGATGTTATTCCTTTGAGTATGACATGCCTTAAGATAACACCCGAATATGATTTATGAGCAGTCTTAGAGGATTTATTTAATGAATTCAGCGACAAGTGACTGCCAATGCTAGTAGTCTCGCTGCTGCCAAGTTTTTCTCCTAATGATAAACCAATATCGTCCTCCGTTTCCGATAGTGACTCATAATCAGGCTCCATCAAAATACTTTCTAAGGTGGGTAATTCTTCCACGATTGGTATGGCATATTCCGTGTTATCTAACTAGAAGGAAGAATATAGCATGTGAGAGAATATCGTTATTAAAACACAATGTCAGTAGATTATAATTAAACGATATAAGAGCAGGCGAAAAAGATGAATTAAAAAAACAAGCGGCAAATAGCATAGCACGATTTGCTCGACAACGATCGTATTATACATACGTTAGATGTTTTATGAATTTTTAAGTGTTTTACAATATCATTGTACGAGCGCAATTAAGAATATAAATATACCTCCTCGATATCTAAATTAATAGCTTCCGTAACAAGACATTCGTCACTGTCCGGTACAAATTCATTCTCGGCCATCTTATATTATGTTATGTTATCGTAGTCCCGGTAAGAACGGCTGATCTACATATATGTATATTTGACAATTATTTGACACATTTGTTTTCATTCTACGTGTGATGTCACAACCGTACGTTTATAAACACATAGCAGAGAGAAACCTGAGAGAGAATATGCCGGTCCAAAATCTGTAACCTGTAACTAAATCTCTAGATCATACCAAAGTAGCGCATTCCTTTCATTTAAGTCGAAATGCCGACAGTCTTCCTATTGGCTATTTCGACCGTCATTTCGATTTAATTGTCTGTAGTCCAATAAGCGCTTAGTATTAATAGTATAGGGTATGATTAGTAGGTCCAAAATGGAGGACCTTTGCGCTACTTTGGTATCTACAGCTTTACCTGTAACCGCAAAATGTTGCCCCACAAAGTGGATAAGTAGTAAACTACATAGCTCTGATGGTAATACGTCCACTTTTCTGAGAGTAACACGTCCACTTTTCAACTCCAGATGATAAATCGATACTTGGTTCATACTACGATACTTAGTAATCATGTTACATTCACAAATTATGCATCAGAAATTATTCATCTCTGCAATCTTACATGAGCGTGACATTTATTTCGCTTAAAAGTATTAACATTAAGGAAATATTATATTTGTATAAATTATTATATTTATATTTTAAATAAGTTATATATACATATGAATTAAGTTGTATTTTAAGCATTATATTTTTATTAAACACATTTTTATTTACTTTATTTGTTATTATTTTCATATTACAATACTAAAATTCGAAAAACATATAATGACAAAATTAATCTAAACTTTTTTTGTATAAGTACTTTAAATATTTAAAATGCCATTGTAAGTTTCATTGCGACTTCCTCATCTTTCGAGGCAAACCACTCATCAAGCCATTTTCGGACGTCTTTGTAAGAATCGAAGCGCCGCTCAGCGAGCGCGTAGCCCATTGATGAAAACAGGTCAGAAGGTGCCAAGTCTGGTGAGTAAGCGGGAGGGGTAGCACTTCCCAATTGAGTGTCTCCAAGTAGTTTTGGACCATTGTTGACATGTGCGATGGTGTGTTGTCGTGGAGGAAAATCAGCTTGTTATAGCTTTTCCGATGCGGCCTTTTTTCATGCAGAGCATGATGCAATTTGATCAGTTGTTGATGATAGCGGTGAGCATTAACAATTTCACCAGGTTTTAACAGCTCGTAGTAAATGACACCCTCCTGATCCCACCAAACGCACAGCATCGTCTTCCGTCCGAAGCGATTTGGTCTTGAGGAAGATGTTGATGGTTGGGCAGGATCAACCCAAGATTTCTTGCGTTTAGGATTCTGAAAATAGATCCACTTTTCATCGCCTGTCACAATCCGATGCAGGAACGACTTTCTTTTTTGTCTGGCAAGCAGAATTTGGCATGTATTTTGGCGTCGCTCCATCTGCCTATCGTTCAGTTCATGCGACACCCATTTTCCGATCTTTTGAACCTTCCCCATGGCATGTAGCCGCATGGAAATGGCTGCTTGAGAAACACCCAATTGCTCGGCAAGCATTTTTTGCGATTGGGTATCGTCCTCATCCAAAAGAGCCTGCAATTGACAGTCCTCAACCTTCCTGGGCCGATTTTCACGCTTCTTGTCACTCAGGTCAAAATTGTCGTCATTGAACCGGCGAAACTAATCTCTGCATGTTGTTTCCGATAAAGCATTGTCGCCTCCACAAGCATTCGATGCGATTCGGCAGCCGATTTCTTCAAATTGAAACAGAAAAGCAAAGCTTCCCGCATATACTTTTTTTTTAGCAAAAAAACTAGACATAATTAATTACGAAAGAAAAAATGTATGTTGTTGTATGAAATTGCTGATGATGTGCACTGGTTAATGTTGACAGATGTCAAACACAAAAAAAAGTGTGTTATGTGCCCAGGATAGCTTTGTACGCTCACTAATGCCACCTATGAGCAAACAGCGGATTTAAGCTTATACATCTAATAAATAAAAAATTTATTGATCTATTATTTGACAGCCATTTCATTAGTTAAGTTTTATATTTTAAATATGAAATCAAAAGATTGTATAATCTCGAGTTTGGATACAATCAATGCATCACTATTGGATAACATGATAAGGAATTAAATTGCTGAAATCGATTTATCGAAATATTAATTATGTGATCAATGATGTATTTATGCCCAATGTGCACGCAGGAATAAACCCCCCAAACTTTATTGATAAATTTCATATCATCATTTTGTAATCGATTTCAATTGATTCGGAATGGCTTCGAATTGAAAAGAATCAATTAACTTAATTCATGATTAATTTATCAAGGGATTATATTATTAATGTAAATAATATTTAATGTAAATAATGTATTTAATGTAAGTAATGTAATAAGTTAATGTAAATAATATTTGTGATTTATAATATTTGCTCGACAACACACATGCATGCTTTATCCTTGAGAATAAATTTATCATTCAGAATTAATACTACATTGAAATATTTTATGGTTTTATCATAAAATTTATAAAAAATTGCTTTTGGAAAGCACATATCATTAGAAATGCGATTTGTAAAAAAATTAAAGTTAATGAGATATATATAGAAAATAGTTTTTATTTTAGAGTCTTCGTAAGAAATTTATCCAAATACATTAAATTGCAATATTGCTG
>NW_017259200.1:146301-158699 GCF_001594045.1 Atta colombica
TATATATATATATATATACGGGTGTTTCTTAAGATGGGTCGAGGCCACATTGACGGAGAATGGATCAAAGAGAACAAAAAATTCTTATACAATTTTGAGATATTCGTTGTAGTTTTCGAATTAGAAGAAGAAACGTCTAAGCCAATATGCGGTTAAGTTCGCGCCGCGCGAATTCATAAGACGACCCACACTCGAGCAGCATCGGCATGCAGAGAGGAAGAAGGAGCGCTTCGTCGCCTGGCACAGCGTGGCATGGTAATCCTATGTTTCTCCGCATCGCGCCTCATGAAATATTTGGCGATTATTTCCAGACACCCTGTACCATCTTGATCAAAAAGTTCTCGGAATTACCACAAGGTGATGCTCTGAGTCAGCTGATTTGAATTCTGTTTTTTTGGTTAGGTTATCACATCTATCATTGACATTCCCACCAAATTTTATCATCATAGCTTGACATTTATAAAAGTTACGCCGTCTTGAGTACATCTACCTCTGCACGTATTTTTGATTTTTTATAGTTTTAAAAATGGAGTCGTTTGCAACAACGAGTTCGTATTAAATTTTGCGTTAAAAATGAATTCAATGGTGTAAAAACCTTGAAAATGTTGGGAACTGTTTCGGCAATGATTCTAAAGAAAACAGCCGTTTATGAGTGGCATGAACGCTTCAAAAGTGATCGTGAGTCTGTCGAGGATGACGAACGCAGTGGCAGGCCGTCGACATCGAAAACCGACGAAAACATCAATAAAGTGAGAGAAATGTTGATCAATAACCGCAAATTAACTATCAGAGAGTTGGCAGAAGACTTAAACATTGCTTATGGATCCATTCAGGACATTGTAGTTAATGGTTTGGGTTTGCGCCGTGTTGCTGCAAAGTTGGTCCCGAAGGAACTGAATTTCATGCAAAAAAGGGACCGCGTTGTCATCGCCAAAGACATGATTTCTAAGGCTAAATCCGACCCAACATTCATCAAACGCATCATTACTGGAGACGAGACGTGGGTTTATGAGAACGACACGCAATCCAGACATCAGGCGAGTGAACAAAAAGCTTCAAATGAACCAAGACCAAAAAAACCACGTCGTTTTCAATCGAAAAATAAAGCGATGCTCACGGTTTTCATGGATTACAATGGTATTGTACATCACGAATTTTTACCAGAAGGTCAGACAGTTAATAACTTAGTAGTAGAGTATTATTAGAGTATTATTTGGACGTTTGCGTGAAGCAGTTCGCCAAAAAAGAAAGGATTTGTGGGCAAACAAGTCGTGGATTTTGCACCATGATAACGCACCGTCGCACAATGCCATCATTATCCATGAATTTTTGACCAAGAACGAAACGAATACCATCCAACAGTCATCGAATTCACCTGCTATGGCTCCTTGCGATTTTTTTCTGTTCGATCGAATCAAAAAACAATTACGGGGAACGTGTTTTAACAACCGAAAGGAGGTGGAAAAATCGAAGACGGCTCTGATGGCTATACCGACAATAGAGTTCCAGAAATTTTTCGAGAGCTGGATCAAGCGCTGGCATAAGTGTGTTGCAATCGATGGGGAGTACTTTGAAGGGGACAATATCACTTTTGATGAATAAAACTTGTATTTTGAATTTTCTGAATGAATTCCGGAAACGTTTGATCAAAGTATATACATAGGGTGTACCAGAATTAGCGCAGGAGTCGGCACGTACATATTCTTCATGAAAAAGTAAATCGAAAATGTTAATAGCAAAATTTTAAGGCATCAATAATTTTCAAATAGTGAGCAACTACAGGACATGAAATTCGCGCCATCAGGAGCGGCGCAACTAAGAGTAATAAGCTGTAAATATCTATCAATTGATATTTTTAACGTTATTTGTTTGGATCATTTAATTAATATTAATATATATTTTATCTATAAATTTATTTATTTATCGAATTTGCAATTGAATTATTTCTCATCAATTAAATTGGACAATTTAAGAATATGACAATAATATAGAAATTTAATATAGAAATTTCACGAAATTTTGTAATACTCGTTCGGCAATACACCGTTGAGCGAACATTTATCAAAGTGTTCGTGCGGCCGACCGCTTAGTTATGCCGCTCCTAATGGCGAATGTTCTGTAATCAATTATTTTCAAATACTCACTGTTTGAAAACTATTGATGTCTTAAGATTTTGCTATTAACATTTTCGATTTACTTTTTCGTGAGGAATATGTACGTGTCCTTGCGCTAACTCTGCTACATCCTATATATATATTAGGTGTACAACTTTGCTTCTGCCGTTTTCCTATAGATGGCTTTAGCGGTAAGTGGTGGTCGAAATAAATAGATCATAGACGTCATACAATAAACTTGAGCATCTGTCAACATAACCCCATAGAAATATTAGTCGATTTGTGTCTGCATCATAAAGTTAGTCTCGATTGAAAATGTCAGTTTACGAGCCAAATTCTCGTCATTTGCGGGAGGGTTTAATTTTTTGCTTCAATGTGAAGAAATCTGCGGCTGAGGCTCATCGAATGCTCTCAAATACTTATGGTGAGGCCGCTATTAGTGAAAGAACGTGTCGTGAGTGATTTCAACGCTTCAAGAACGGTGATTTTGACGTCCAGGTCATGCTCTGTACTTGGTGGGACCAGCTCGGCGTAGTGTATTATGAACTGTTGCAAAACCGACTGAAACAATCACAGGCGATCGGTATCGAACGCAATTGATGCGTTTGAGTCGAGCATTGAAAGACAAACGGCCGCAATACAACGAGAGACACGATAAAGTGATTTTGCAGCATGACAATGCTCGACCCCATGTTGCGAAAGTGGTCAAGACATATTTGGAAACGTTGAAATGGGAAGTCCGAACTATGCAAAATTATAATATATTTAGGCAGTTGCACTAACGTTATTTTGGTTTTAGTAAAGCTTAAAACTTTCTCCATCTCTGTCTCTTTTTCACTTTAAAACGAGACAGAGAGAATTTTAAGTCTTGCTTAAAGTCAAAGTAACGTTGGTACAATTGGGGTATCAATTCTCTAATTTTTATCATGGTGAAAATGTAAGCCATCTTACATCGCGCGATTCCATAACTTTCATCATGATGAAAAAATAAGCAATCTCATGGGAATTCGTTCGGCAAGAAATTTCTTATCGAAAGGTGAGATTCGAGAGAGAAAGACTGTCAAATAAAGCGAGAGAAGAACCATATGCCCGTATTCATAGTCAGATCTTCTTAAGACTTCCTTAAATTTATTTTTAGATGCAGCCATGATTCAGCAGCCAATGAAATAATTCGTACAGTATCTAAAGATAAATTTAAGGAAGCTTTAAATATAAGGCCTATGAATACAAGTAATAGACATCTAATAGCGTGTTGATAACAAGGTTAAATCCGTCAAATATTGTTTTGCATAAATACCTAAAAGAAAAAAATGTAAAGTAAAATGGCACTGTATATGGCTGTTTTATTACTTAATAATGAAGAAGATGAAGAAATTTTGAACTACAC
The DNA here is from genome assembly GCF_001594045.1 of Atta colombica. Classification (NCBI taxonomy): domain Eukaryota; kingdom Metazoa; phylum Arthropoda; class Insecta; order Hymenoptera; family Formicidae; genus Atta; species Atta colombica. The sequence continues at coordinate 149,803 of NW_017259200.1, forward strand.
ACTGAAACAAGAATTACTACACACTGAAACAACACAATGAAATAAGAATTACTCAGAGAATATTCAGAGACATATCAAATTTTTTTTTTATTTCTGATAATGAATTTCGTAGGTTGTACAGGTAATTTTTATTAAAGTCTTTAGTAATAGCAAGTTTTTTATAATAAAACTCTAATAAAATATAATACTCTATAATAAAAACAATATTACAATACTCTATAATAAATACAATATTATAATATTCTATAATAAAACAATATTATTTCAACATTGATCTGTAAGGACGAAATCATATCCTGCAGTCTCTAAGAGGACGAATTCTTTTTCTAGATTAAGAACTCCTTGATGCTTGGAGAAAGGCTTTTGCAGTTTCTGTAACATCAAAGTTTTTTTAGCCTGATGAATTAAGAGCTATTGTTACTTCTTTCTATAATTCATCCTTTACAAAAAAGTATACACATTATATTTGTTTGTAATTTTTATTTACAGTTTATTATTTTTAATATTTAACATTTGTAAATAAAACTGCATGCCTTTCCTCTTCGTTCGCACCATTTACAGTGAGAAACCATGCAATATCCATTTTAAATATATATTTCAAATAGATATTCAAATATATTTGATTGTCAAATATATTTGATATTTGAAAGCGAGAGAGTTCTAATGCAGTCTAATGCAGGAACAGACCAAAAGATCGAAAAACAAGCTAATTTATATTAATTTATTAAAAAATAATTAAAATTTCACATTTTAGACATTTCGTTCCTTGCCGAAAAATTTCTCGTGAACTATTTCACATTTTATAACAGCCAAAAGTTACGTAATCGCTTATTCATTATATTTACGCTTATTCATTATATTATTGAATTTGTTCACTTTTTGAGTATTCATTCCTAGGGGAAACTTTACATAATCGATACCCTGAATTGATGTATCAAAATGGCCAAAATACACATAGTATATGATTTCAAGTACACATTGAGTACAGTAAAATCTATGTGTTACTGATTGTAGTCAGCCACTTTAAAAAAATACTAAGATAATCTGAATCGAGATAAAAACACGTTTACCTCGGCCGAATGCTCTTTTAAAAATACTCAAACTCTTGCGATAATCATACATATGATACATATGATCATACATATGTACTTTCGTGTTCCTGTTTTAAACTGTACTTACATGTACTCCTTGTGCACTTTTATGCATTAAACTTCTACAGCAGATAAATCCGTATTAAACTAAAAAAACACATAAATTAAACATTCGTATATATTCTTTTGATTATCATAAATAAACTAATTACAATTTAAAAATATTGATTTACATATTTAACAGATTCATTTTCCCAAATAAAGTACGTATATACAAATTCATTAATTTGAAACGGCGTTATGCGTCAAAATAGATGCATTCGTAATACTTTGGGTACTCTCCATTTGATGACACATTTGTCGACACAAGCGTCGTTTCTTATTGACATTCAGAGAGTGACAAAGATAGACTGTCATCGAAGCACCTTTCATAGATCTAGTTTTTAATCATAAGCGTGTTGATAGCGCTATAAGCGTGAATCAAACCATGTTGTCTCTTTCACCTCGTTTGTATTATGCTTCAATGCATGGTAAAAATACAAGAATATATTCTCTTGCGCATTCCAAGCATATGCCCAGCCAATGAGAATTGCTTGACTGCGTCATCACTAAGCGGCAAATTTGAATTGTCTAACAACATTAGCATAATAACATTAAAGAATTATGCACAATTTGATATTAAAATTATGGAAAAATATATAGTCTTGAGATGTAAGTTAATTTTTGTTATTTAAATGGAAAATAAGAAATTTTGAATATTTATATTAAAAAATATTAAAGAGCAAAATTTTCAACACAAAATGACATTTTAAAATTGATCAATATTTTAAAGAGTTTTCATTTTGTAAATGTGAAAAAATAAAATGCTTTGCACATACAATTGTATGTAATGTATTAATGTATTGTATTGTATTAATTTATTAAGTATGAAAATTCGGGGGACAGTTTTATATTTGATAATGGAGAAAAATTTTAAGGAATTTTGAGAGGAAGGTTATATACAAAAAAAACATAAAACACTATCAAATATCAGGCTCACTATATCAAATTCATTACAAATCAACAGATTCATTATCAAATATTCATAACAATATCAAGCAATCATGCTTGTCGGCTTATGGCAACAGGCAACCATATTATCGAAGCGAAGCGCTCCGAATGCACAGTCTATAATGGGCAGCAGCAATAGATTAAGGAGTAGGCGTAGAAATTGACATTGAAATGAAATTAGTTTCATAATTAGATGTGAGAAAAATAATCAACTATGATTAGTCGATTTCTACGCCTACTCTTTAATTAACTACTGTTACTACCCATGCAGAAAAGCACTCAGTCTGCACTATTGTGATGTCATCAAGCTAATGTGCAGTAGAGCTCTAAATTTGTCTACGGAATACCTTTCTACCAGGAAGAAAGATTAAGGAGACTTCATTCAGTCAATCTTAGAGATCCAAAAAGAGCTCCGCTAATGCCGATTCGATTCGTGATTGGCTCTGCTATATTGTTTTGAAATCGTATGTGAGAGAGAGAGAGAGAGAGAGAGAGAGAGAGAAAAGCGAATATGAGAGTAATGGCTTTCGCACACAGAACGCGGCAATGCTTGTCACGCGGCGAAACGCGGAAGTTGGCGCGATAGGCGCAATCAACGTCTTGCTTGCTCGGAAGTAATAAATATATAATTTTCATTCGCGCGACAAAAGTTAAACCTCCAAACCTCTTTTGCTGCGACAGAAATAATATTATATCATTTCTAAAAGTTTTGCATGGTGAGACTTAAGAACATAGAATTATTGTTCTGTGTGCGGGAGTCATTACTCTCATATTCGCTTCTTTCTCTCTCTCTCTCTCTCTCTCTCTTTCTCTCTCTCTCTCTCTCTCTCTCTCACATCCGGTTTCACAACAATATGGCAGTCAATCACGGATCGAGTCATAAGAGAAGCGACACCAGCTTGCTGTCAAAATTCTCATCAAAATTAGAGTTGATATATTGGCGTATATTTCCAAGATCACGTGATTTCATCATGCTGGGCTTTGACCGATCTCTACTTTAAGATACGTGATCAAAATTGACGCTTGATATTTATCAATTTTGATCACATTATCTATTTTGACGCTGAAAATGAGCAGTGTCCTAGTGTCAAATGAAAACCCAGCTTTAGAATCTCTAGCCAGTCCTCAGAATATGGGCCGATTTTGCGTTTTGAGTTAAGTTTCGATTCTCGACATTTATGGCACTTGTGAACTTTTGTAGTCCTGCGCATAAGTGCTCCGTAGGAAAAAAATATCACAAACGTAACTATAGAACTCATAGTAAAGGGAACCGGAATCTATCCAATCTATCTAATCTATCCAAGCAGTGAGTGGAAGGTGTAAGCAACATCTGAAAGACAGAAGATATTTCTGTATGTATTTCTATTCTGAGCACCTATCATGGAACAAAAAAGAACACAATAAAAATCTAGAGAATAATTGAATAATTCCGATCGGAATCCATTCCCCAAAAAACACAATAAAAATCTAGAGAATAATTGAATAATTGGATTCCAATCGGAATTATTCAATTATTCTCTAGATTTTTATTGTGTTTTTGGGGAAAACGGAATAATTCCAATCGAAATCCGACTTAGGTGCCCTGCTCAGTGACTTTTCTTCTTTCTGCGCATGTGCCAAGTAAGGCGCGAGTTCTCTTTTTAATTTACTGTCACTGAGCAGGATAGAAAGACAGTTGTTTACTCGACGTCCATATTTCTCTTCCATTTGTTATAAGTTCTATAAACTTAACTTTGTAAATTTTGTCTGCGGTTAATCTTTCTTCCTTTTTGATAGGGACTAATCACAGACAAAATTACCTTTGCGGGATTAAGTTACGTTCATGACACTCTTTCCTACGACACACTCATGAGGCTTGGAATTCGATTGTGGATTTTGAAAGTAGGTAAAAAAAATTACAAAAGTGAGCAAAGGTACTAGGTATTGCCCAATTAAATTATGAATACTCTCAATAAATTTGTTCACTTTTGTAATTTTCACCTCATTTGAAGATACAATTTCGATCCCCCGTTCTTTTGCACCAGTTCATTTTTTTTCCTTTTCTTTCCAGGAACCATGAGTGTCGAGAATCGCAACTTAAACGAGGAACACAGATTCTTGCATAACGCATAACACATAAGAAATTGAACCAACCAAAGTCTTACAATCACAAATTCACTATTTTAAAAATACAAATTTACTGCTTTAAACACACAAATTCTTTGTATCAGCAATTTGTGTTTTTGTAATTGTAAAACAGTTTAATTGTAAAGTATTTTAGATACAAATACAGCCATTTTACATTCATTCGCATTCGCGACCTTACAGATAGATTAGCATAATAGTATTATTGCATAGAAATAGTGCTTAACATAATATTTAGAATATTTTAAATGTATAAATTATTAGAGTGAGTAAAACGAGGAGGAAAGGAAAATAGATTAGAACGAAACTAATACAGATACGGAAACAATTGCACGTAGCCTCAAACTTAAAGCTTACAACTAAAATATATCTATCTTAGATCTAAAAAAAATTCCGTAATTAATTCTAATTCAGTATTTTTCATTTTCTTTAAAATTTCTCTAATATCTACATGGATTTTTATATTTATCTTATGGAATTTTTCAATCATGAGCTTTCTTTCGTTATTAAATTTAGAACATTCCCATAAAATATGGTTCGCATTTTCGATAAGTCTGCAGGAGCACAGGTCATTATCAATAATTTAAACCTGAATAGGCTACTTTTCAGAGAGTTATGACTGCTGCGTAATCTGTTAATATAGACAATAGACTTTCCTGTTCAAATTGCTATCGTGAAACCACGGATTATTTGATTGCGAATGATACAACTGAAAAAATTCAGTGCCTTTATTTAAAACGCGCTCTATGAAACAAGAAATCTTCGTTATTTTTGGATTTAAAAATGTTAACAATGTCCAAATAGGGAACCTATATCTCGAGCAGTGGGTCCTCCGAAGCGGCTCTTTTGGCTAATACATCCGCATTTTCATTTCCTAATATGTTTTTATGAGCAGGGATTCAAATAAATTCTAAGTCTTTGTTTTTTTCCTTATAATTAATAATAGATTGATTTATTTCTTGGATCTTTTTATTTATCACAGTTTGATGTTTTAATTTGCGTGTGTTATTAAGAGCATTGAGAATGCTCTTAGAGTCAGAAAAAAAAAAATTTATTTAACTCGGACTTAATTATTTGATTTAAAGCAGTTAATATGGCAATTGCCTCAGCAGTGTAAATTGAAGTAATGTCAAATAGTTTATAATTAGTTACAAAATTAACATTTGGATTCCAGTTAGCTACGCCAATAGACAAATTTGTATTGTTTATTATTCTAGAGCCGTCAGTTTAAATAATGGTGCGTTCATTTGTTTTGTCCCGAAACAAATAAAAAATTTTAAATTTGCATTGGGAGCTTCTTTGATTTCAATTCCGCTCCCAATCCTATTGAGATCAATGTTACATGTGTTGTAAAGATTTTTAAAATTCATTTGGTAGCATTTAGGAATTGATGCTTTATAAAAAAGTTCGCATATGGGCTTACTATCTCGAACTTACTAATATGGGTCGAAGTTCTCATATAATGTTTGCCGAGAGCACTGATATCCTCCAGATTCATAAGTTGACAGTCTTCTTTCATTATATATCTCAGGAGGAATTTGTAAGTTTGTAAGTTTAAAAATTTGAATCTACCAGCAAGCGGCAGAAGTTTGGTTTCGCTGTATATAATACTGATTGGAGTGGAGGTCCTGTTACCCATAGCTATCCTCAAACATTTTAATTGGACTTTTTCTAGTTTGTAAAATAGATTTGGTTTACAAGGAAAAAAAAAACCATCGTATTCAATTCTGGATCTAATTAGAGTTTTGTATAGTGTAAGCATGGTAGTGGAGTCTGCTCCCCACGTAGCCCTAATTGAGGAATCTTGCATTTTTTAATTACATAATCTATAATCTATATGGGGGTTCTAATTGAGACGTTTGTCTAGAATAACATCAAGAAATCTCAGAGAAGACGGTTATAATAATACGGTAATAGACGGTTATAATAACGGTGAATAATAATATTCTCTATTTTTATATGACTGTTATTAACCGCCATATTAATTCTATTAAAAATTACAAGTTTACATTTTCTGGAGCTAATTGTAATTTCCTATTAGTCAAGACTACAGATAAAATTTTTATTTGTTGTTCTAATGACTTGAGGTTCAACTCTAATTGGGGATTTGTTGCAAACAGCGCTATATCATCAGCAAACTTTAGAATTTTAATCTCAGGTGAAATTAGGTCGTCCACCTTGTTAATGTAGATTGAGAATAGAATGGGGCTTAAAATATTACCTCGGGAATAATCCTTTGAAATTAGACCGGATAATGTTGCCCGGATAGTTTATGAATTGGATTTGTCTATCTGAGATCAACTAAAAATGTTGCGGCTAAGTAACTTTTTCTATAGAATTGAATTTCAGTTTCAGATACAAGTAGAGCAAGGCTATCGATACAAGATTTATTCATTCTGAATTCGAATTGCGAGTTGTTAATTAGTTTGTTATGCTCAATCCACCAACAAAAATTTTCGTTAATAATTTTTTCGAGAAGTTTAAGAAAACAAGACGACATACAAATAGATCTTACTTTATCACTGTTTGCCTTTGGAATGAAAAAAACAGATTAATTCCTCCACTCCTCCAGGAAAAACTCCCGTGAAAATAATGTCATTGTACATTTAGGAGGGACCTTTTCACAAATTCTGGGAGTTCACTAATGATGAGATAGTTAATTTTGTCGGAGCTGATTTTTTATTTACATTGTTTAGAGCATTAGAAAGTTCTAAATATTTAAATGATAAATCAAGACAGTGATCTTTCTGAAGCTGATTTTTCAAACGTTGATGTTACATACAGTACCGGGGGAACAAATCTCATCGATGGAATCTCATCTTCATGGATTCTATAATAGTCTGATTATCATTGCAGGAACTGGGTTTGAAGAATTTATTATTAAAGCATTTGATTTTATTAAAGACATAGCTACATCTACTGTTATTGAGAGTTTTGCAAAATAATGAAAAAGTTTTCTTATTTTTCTTTAAGAAAACTCTAGTCTTCTAATTTTTTATATTCGAGAAAATTCTCTCTAGTGAAATTATATTAAAGAGATAATCACTTAGCTTTTCTAATAGCTTTCTCGCACGCCTCGTTCCATCAAATAGCAGGAAATTTCCTCTTATTTATTGAGTCTCTAGTGTTCTGATCAATAAATAGAAAATTTTTTTCTTAGACAATCCACTGTAATGTCCACAGATAGATACAGAGTAGTGATCGCTTCGCCAATTATCCATTTCGATGCTTCATTCGCGGTCCAGAGCAATGGATGAAGATACAAGAGTAAGATCAATGCACAAATATGTTGGACTTGATGACCATGGGTAAAATCTTGTTCAGGAAAATGACTTTATCGGTGTCTGTAAAATTATAAATGATGTTATCATTTGAATAGTTATGGTTGCTGCCCCAAGCAAAATGATGAGCATTTAAGTGTTTTCCAATTAAAAATTTTTCACCTTTCCTCATTACAGATTCCAAAAAGGATTGCCGCTCAACCGGAATGATATTATTTTTTGAAGGGGCTCTGTAACAACCTATAAGGAAATATTACCTTTAGAGGAAGAAGTAGATATTGAGTTAACTTCTAGAGCTTTAGAGTTAAAATCCAAGTGAATAATATCAAAATCAAGTTTCAAAATTGTTAATATAGAAACTAGGATGTTCGGGTTTTAAGAAAATTTCGATATAATATAATGACATCCTATTGACGGCAAATCTTTCTAATTCGTATATCTTTTCCCTAGCGCCTCTGCAATTCCATTGAAGGATTCTAAAATTGATAGACTTATTCATACCTAATATTTTACTTAGACCTAAAATAACTTTATCTAATGTTAGACTTATTTTCGATTACGTTATTATGTAGTTTGGAAGTGTCCTTAATTGACCTTTGGTAATCGATTTTTTCTAATCGATTTTATTGCGTGTGGGTGAAAACTACCTGAAATATTACTTATCTCACTTCTTATTGTTCAAGAGTTATGTAGATTGGAGATATCCATGAAAGCTTGACGATGATTAGTTGACTGAGCTTGCCACAAGTTCCTCCAAGTTCCTTATCCTGTGTAGGGCAGGTGAGTTCTCTGTTCTCATTGTGTTCCGTGGTGGACATCTGAGGTTTTTGGTGAATTCCTTTTTGCCAACCTGTCAGAAGACGGTAAATATTCTTTTGGGTCAATGAAGTCTTCACAATTTTCATTCTGGATTTTGTAGAAGTAATTGGAAGTTGAATTGGAGTTGACCGATTTATTCTGAAGCCTTTCCTTTGTGTTGGCGCGAGTGTGTTTCTGTCCTTTAATTACTTCGTTGAAGGGAGTGAAAAACTTTTTCTTTCAGAGTTGGAAATTTTCAATTCCGGAGTTAATGAACTTTATAGGATTTTTATATACCAATTTTCTCGCGTCATTCATAATCAGATTTTCGAAGGCCATTAAACGTTTCACTTCGTACTCCTTACGATAAATCAGGCAGTTCCTATCCGTTGAAATGTCCTTTGCAATTTGGTGTATTTGAAGAGCAATTTTCCTTGTGTTTGGGTTCGCCATACATGCAACATTTAGTCTTCCCTTTGCAATTTGAACTTGAGTGACTTAATTTAAAACAGTTGGAATATTACATATATATATATATATATATATATATATA
>NW_017259200.1:158799-180676 GCF_001594045.1 Atta colombica
TATAAGGCTCCACTTTGACCTCGATCTTATGGATCTCAATTTTATTAGGAAGGCTCTGATCAGAAAATATTATCACTGATCTACTAGGTACCCATTTGGGATCATTTTCGTGGATATTGGGGTCTCTATTTCTTTTGTTGAATCTTCTAATATCCAATACTTTATATTCAGCTTCTGTGGCTTTTTCCTCTTCCGAGATGATACCTCTGATTAAACCTCTTCTTACGAGTCTGAAACTCGGAACGAAAACTTTCCCCCCTTCTCAGATAATGATACGTCAGTATTGGTTTGCCTCAAGAGAATTCTTGAATCCAACCTTGATTCTAGATTTGGTTTGCTGCAAATGTACGTTATGTTGATGTATTTTTTGCATATTAAACTTCTTACTTACTCTTTTAGTTTGATTGGAATTATTACTCGTTTTGAAACAATATTGAATCCATACTGTGTATGGGCTTTTATTATCTAGTTGATATTCATTAATCATGGGTTTTGTCGAATATATTGGTGGTTTGAATGATTTTCTTCTAGAAAGGAATTTGACGGGTGTTTCTTGTTATCATTGTCTGTATTTGATGATCATTGACTTATTTTCTTTTTGTTTTTATGAATTAAAGATCAATCCATTTCCTTTTCATTTGTCGGTTTTCTTGAGTACTCATTGTAGCGTTGTAGATTGCCCTTCCCCTGTTTATACGGGGGAAAGGGTCCGGTCGAATAAGCTACTTTGCACTTTGAGGTAGATATGCGCTAATCTATCGCAATCGATTGTATCCAAGGCAATTAACGATTATTGAATCACTACTATTGTAGAATGGATTCACCCCGAATAAGCACTAGCAAAGTAGTATAACTTGCGACTATTTTTAATACTTAATCAGCAAAAATACGTGCTTTCGCTCTTTTATTTATGTTAATTTGATTCAATCTAAGTTAATGCGACATATGTAACACTTGTTATTTTATTTTATATTATCTTAATTTAGGTTATTATAATTTATGCTATTATATATTTAGTTGATAAGAAGAGGTATTTCTCATAACTGTCCGCTTTTAAATTAGCGTTGATCTGTTCTAGTAATTGTCAATTTAGCTTATTTATATGTTTTTGCGAGATATTACGATTTAGTGAAGTGTAAAATTTTATTTTATGGTCTTTAGTTATAAGCTAGATAATTTAATATAAGAGCGCATAGTGATTATGAGGGGAATCTTACATTCTCCTCAGCAATGGAAATCTTAAGCACATGTTAGTGATATTAGTTTTGTATGTAGTTCCTGCCTGATAGGCTCGCCCCTAACGACTGTATCCCTTTTTATATTGTCATAGTATAAAAAAAATTCCTTCCATTCGATTTTTTTTCCTTGAGGGTGGATCTGGATACGAGATTGGAGAGTACTAGATAAACTTATCAATAGAGCAGATAAACGTGTTTAAAATATAAATTGTAGCCTCATCAATTGTAGTCATGAGATATTCGACAGGATGAGGGAGGAGGCCTCTCGCTCTGTCCAGGATTTTGGAATATTCGTCTCTGTTCAGTAAAAACACTATATTCCCAAAAGATGGTTTGGAGTTTCACATACGTCTAACACACAATGGAAAATCCACTATGCCAAAGCAGAAAAGACTTTTTCTCAAAGATGTGTATCGACCTAATTCTATTAATAGTCGCAACTGTCATTCTCTTTATTTTAAATTTCCTGCACCAAACATGTTTGGACTTCACCAAATAGTTATTACAATATCTTGCTCCGCAACTCATCGCTCACCCATCTAAACAATTCACTGTACATCTGTCGGTTCCATAGATTTGAAAATTCAGAAACTGGGATTCCCAATTACGTATCTCTGCCAGAGACAATAGCCTCCCTAACTAGCCTATCCGCTTGTTCGTTGCCCGAAATCCCTATAGGGCTAAAAATCCATATGAGCTTGACCTCAACTCTTCTGCCTCTAATCAAATGACTATCGTAACAATTGATGTTTAATCTGTCTGGTAGAAACTTTAATTTGACTAAAAAATTAATGATTCACAATAAAATTAACATGACTATTCATTAATAGTCATGTTATACAAATTCTTTTACGATGTTTTATTAATTTGTATATATACAAAATCATTAAGTTTTTTGTAAAGCAAATAAAGAATATTTAAAATATTATTATGTCCAAGCTGCAATGGAATTGAGGGAGTGAACGCAACAGGAACCAAATTATTAGACTGATTTGGTCGTGTCCAGGCTCCGGACCGCAAAGGAGCCGTGAAGAAGGACCAACGCAAATTAGGAGGCATTTCGCTTCGTCCTGGTTCTTAACGAGCCAGAAATGAACGGAAGACGAAGTGGAAATCTCAAATCACGCTTCGTTAAACGGATACACGAGTCGAACGTACCTTTTAATTTAAAGAGCCCAAACTAGGTCAGTGTGCCGGAAGGGCGCACTTTAACGCCAGATGTGCCGATGCCCTGACTTTCGGTCATGGAATTTAATCCAAGTAACCGGGGAGAAGGCGAAGTGCAACCATGGGAGAACTTACAATACAAGAGGAGGTTTGTCAAATTAACAAACGAGTGTTTAATTTAACAGTACTATAATTGAAGCAATATTTGGTGATACATTTTTCTTAGGTATAAAAATATTCTTTGTTCTGTAATGTGTTTGCGTATAGGTTTATATTGTGTGTGAGTGTGTGGGTGTCTTCTGACAGAAAGGAGGAGAGAGACGAAATAAAAAAGGGAAGAGAATCATAAGAGAGGAAGGTAGTCGGAAAAAGGGGGGGCGAGAGAGGATAATGGAAAAGAGATTCGGATCACGACTCGATGATCTGATTGACATCAGAGATAGGTGCGAAAAGATCGTGAAAAATTAATTCGTCAATATTATGGAAAAGAAAGGGGACGAGATCGGGAGGAGTATAATCATTAATGATAAGATCGGTATCTGTAGGAGGAATCGGTGGATAGGAGGATAATTCACGTAAAGGCGAAAGTATAGGGGAGGAAATGAGAGAGAAGTCATCTGGAAGAAGATTAATTATAAGTTCCTTAAGAACGTGTGGACAAGGAGAGATTTCAAATTCCGGAGTGAGTGATGGCAACTCGGAGTAATTTCTAGTTTCCTCAGTTGGATATTCTTCACATGTATCAATGTTAGGCGAGTGGGCACGATTGGGCACAGACGAGGAATTCGTATGCGACGGTGGTGGGGAGGAATGTTATCACGAGAACGCACAGCAATATTTCCTCCTTTTTAATTTTCTATTATGAGGGAACTCGAGTAAGTAAAGAACAATGAAATGAAATACAAGAGATGAGACAGGGTGAGAAAGATGAAAAGGACAGGAGAAGGGGTGAAATACAGACTTACTACTGCGTTGATTGAAAAAACTCGGTAGAGGCAAAGGGTCTTGCCGGCGGATTCTGATGGTTCATAGCTAGAGATTGTCCGAGCTCGATGTCTTCCTCCAACACTGACTCTAAATCTGTTAATTTAGAAAGCAAGTGCGCAAATTGAACAAAGTTTCTCTCGCATTAATTCTGAATAGTCAAGTATAAGGAAAAAGGAAAATTAGAACTTCGGACTGCTATATCCGTCTCCCAAATAGAAATCGAAAAAATAGCACTGAGTCCCGCGAAACTTTTTATAATAATCTCCCTCAATTAACAGCGTATTGGTGGATAGATCGGTTAATTAAGTGGCGGAACCTATTTCTTACTTTCTAATTGGCCAAGGGTGGAAGAGGACATTGACCGGAATCTATAATGTATGGAAGTCCTTAATTTTATGATCTTAAAATTTATGAGAAAACCGCGCGTGCAATGCGTCGAAGAAGCGCATGTGCAGCATGGCACGGGATCACTAAATTCCACTAAATTCCTTCTAAACGTCGCGTGTCGTATCTTAGGTTTTATGATCACGGACTCGTGAGAATCGTTCGTGATTTGATCATTAAAAAATATCTTGGCGCCGATCTTCCAATGACATATTTATTATTATTTTAACCGCAATGTTCGAGGGACACAAATTTGATCTCGTCTTTTTGGTCCCGTCGCTTGTGCACATGCACCGATTTCTAGTTTATCTCGGAGCGATGTTTACGAGGAGATATTGGATTCTTCATTTTAATTTTTAGTATGGAAAAAGAAAATTTTTAGTCTTCTCTAGACTATAATGCTCAACTTGTACATTATTCGCAGCTGTTTTTTTATTTCAACGAATTCTAGATCTCCATGAAAGAAAAGAGTCGTGAGAGTCCACTGGACGTAACAATATCAATATTTTAATATATTCGGAGGAGATCATGGCCATGAAAAAATAATTTATTTGCTGTAGAAGGAAATGTCCATTTATTCTTTTGAAATAAATACTCTATAATTATAATTTCCTTTAAGAGCTCGATTACACGCTGTTGTACTTACTAAATCTACTTGAAATTGTAGTGATGTGTGTTGCAATCTATTTTGAAACTGATATGGATTCGGATTTTTTACATTTCCATGTTTTGTCGAACAATGGTAAAAAAATTTTCGAGGGGATTCCTGATTCAAATGTCTTGTCAATAGTTTTTTAACACTAGTTATCACATAAGTTTTTTGCCTAGCAAAGCTAAAATGTTAATAATACTTATAACTCAGCCTTTTAAATATGCTGATTTATTAGTTCCAAATTTATTATTTTGTAAATTATATTTTATATCTGTTAAAATTTTCTCATGAGGCGAGTCATAGAGTATCTTAATTTGATTTTGTCTTTTTTAAGACGACAGTTATTGAGAGTATCGAATAAATTGTCCATATCTTCAACAAAATTTGCTGTATTCTGATTCGGGCCCAACAACTCTAAAATGTTTTGCGACAAGAAGTGCTACATTCATAGTGTTGCTAAAAACTTGAGCAGCAAATTTAACTCGCATAACATTAAAGTTGTTAACATTTATGTGCTGCGAAATTATCTTCGGTAACATTCGTATAATGATTGGATTTTGAACTAAAAAAAACAGATGAAATATGCTTCCAATTTATATTATAATTTGCCCTTTATATAAGAAATCATATTTCATCAGATTATTTCGAATTGATTTTAAAAGATGAAGAACATCATAAACAAAATAGATTTTATTACCCCGAAACTCAAAATGAGTTTTACTTTCATCAATTAAAAATTTTTTAGCTGAACTTCTATTACCTATTAGCTAAACTTCTATAAGCGCTTGATCGTAAACTAATAATTTTACTATTGCACTTGCATTATATAAACTTGTTATACATTGCATTATAATTTTACACATGTTTACGCTGGTTTCAAAATTACCAAGAAGCCAAAACTCCAATTACATGTTTTCAATTTGATTTATATCTTGCACCATACACACAAGTGCAGAATTTGTTGGTGCATTTTTATATTTATCTTCATTGTCAATAATAATTCCGAATAATTTTATCTTTGCTGGCATGATAAAACAATTCTTCCTTTAAACTAATTTCATCAAATATAATAGAACATAAATTTTTAATTGTTGCAAAATAATTTATTATGGACTGTATAACCATACTATTAATTTCTATATCAATCTGTCTAGCAGATTATTACCAAGTTCTCAAAATTTGTGGTGTTGGTAAAATTTTTTTAAAATTTTTTAAAAATTTTTCGCAACGCATTGTAGCTTTTCGGAGAGTTACAGTACGAAAGTTAAGCAAATCTGTTTCATGCAATCATCATATCGTCTATTATGTTTCGATTTAAAAGCAAATTTCAATTGAAAAAAAAATAAGGTACGTGTTGAAAAGAAAATAAGATCTTTCGACAAGAATTGTTTTGACTCTGCAATTAACGCATTGATTTTTTCGACTAGCCAATGTTCAACCAACAGTCCCAACTACTAAAACTACAAATACATGATTTTTTCTTACATTCACGGAACAATTTACATTTCAACATATTATTCATCTTCTTGTATGATTTAGCCATTGTAATGCCATTGTAATGATTTAGCCATTTTTTAGACCTTGGTGTTACGTTGCTCATAGATTCTTTTTTCTTTAATATCATGATTGGAGTTGAACAGTTGTTCAAAACACAAGTTTCTAAAAAAAGTTCGATGAAATAGGTACAGATAAATGACACAATAATGTAAATGTATTCATGTTGCCGCATAGTAATGTAATATATTAATATATTAATGTAATGTTATTACACATTAATGTATTCTATATTCTTTTATTAAATACTTATTGTATGTACATAATTTTTAGGAATATTCTTAATTTTAGACTTATTATTAAAATATATTTTTAATATTAGAAGATCTTTTGTTTTTATTTTTATTTTATACATATGTATATATTTAATTTACGAAAAGACATTAATAACATATTAATACATTCATAATGCAAGAACTTTATATAGTTCAGCAACAGAATAAAGAATAGCAGATAAATAGAATACGTCACCTACAGTGGATATGTAATAAGTATTGGTAAGAAAATTTTTCATTAGCATGGAACATTGCAGCAATATCACAATATCACAATATTGCAATAATATTGCTGAAATATTATGTGCCTTCCAACAAACGACACAATATAATACAGTAATCATCTCATCCTTGTTTAATGTTGGCAAACCATAAGGATGTCATAATACACTGTCACATCTGTGTCACATTGCTTGTTGGAAGGCACACATTATGTGCTATAACGAATTATAGTACATATAAAACTGGGAGTGTTTCATTGGTACATATGGTAATAGCACATATCAACTCACATCGGCCGGAGCCGGGGGATGCCTAGTAATTTTTTTACTACTTTATCAATGAGAACATTTTATTTTAAATTAATCAATTAGCAATGTGCGCTAATTAGAAACGACAAATTTGGATTATCGAATTTATTACAAGTTTTTATAAAACAGTATGCACTACGACTCATTTTTCTATATTTACACTTTGTAATTATATTTTTAATATAAATAACACACTTATTGAACACAATGATGGACCACGATGGATGGTTAACAATTTTTACATTTCATGCAAAGAAACAATTTTCCAGTATCTTTTGCGCCAATATTTCATATCTAACATGGTCGACCAAACAGTTAACATTTAAAATGTTAGATGCGCGCATTTATGCTGGTCGCTTGCCTTTCATTCAGGACTTTTGATTGGATGAGATTAGCGCCTTTTTCTGCCACGCTTATTTTTTTTCGCAACTTTGTGGTAATTAAAGGAATATTTCACTGAGGAACTTTTATTCCATCTCTTAATCCCCTTTGTACTATCCCTCGGAAGGGCCTTTTTATCGCTCTCCTACTGTTTGGCGTGTGGGACAAGTAAAGTGTCGAAACTTAATCTCCAAGACACGTGTCCGTCGGTTGGCGGATTCGTGGATTCCCCAGGATTCGAAGAAATCAGAGAGGATCTGATGAAATTTCTGTTGCAAAGACTTCTCGAGGAGAAAGGAAGGACAGAAATGGAGTTATCTGATGAAATTGCAGACATGGACATGATCGATGCCTTGAAGCGCGATCATCCGACGACGGACGAGGATTCTACCTCCAACTCGGCCAAGTTGCCTCGCGACTCAAAGAAAGTTAGATTAAAGCTGAATGATTCAGATGCCTCTGTTGAGGGAGTATCCAAATTATGAATCCTAAGACATAAATCACCCCACCACGCAGTGCACGAATAAGGATGTACCTAAGGGAGATAAAAATTCTGGCAACAGAAGTACGATGAAAAAACTCAAGTATGATGCTTTTAGCAGAGCATCTTATGTTGTCATGCTGCGTTCCAGATCTGACAATACATCTAGCAAGAAGAAAATGTCGCTGGTCAAAATCTCCAGAATATTAAATAAATGCAACATTAAATTTAACCAGGTCAAGTACTCTCATGATATATGGAAGGTGTCATTCTTATCTAAATCTGTGGCTAATAGTATCCTGTCAAATTTCTTGAAGAAGTGAAGATCGTTGCCTTCATATCAAAATTCAAGATTAACAGAAAAGTGATGATTAAGGAGATTTCTAAAGATATGAGTATGGACGAAATAAAGAAAATCGTCGAAGAAGAGAATTCTAACATAGTGATCTCTAACTTTAGATTAAGAAGGCACAATAGATCTACTAGTATTTGAGGACTCAAAAGAAGTGTGCCTCGAAATCAGAGGCGAGAGTTTACCAGACAAGATTATCATTTGGAAGGCGGTGTTATCTATCTCTCCATATATGCAGTCAGTGAGGATATGCTTTAAATGTAGCCGTACATAAGTAAATATTGTGAAAAACCTGAGGCTTACTTAAACTGTGCTGATCATCGCTTATTTCGAGAGGCGTCTTGTGGTTTAGAAAAGAAGTGTATTATCTGCAGTGGCCCTCACAATACTACGAATCTCAATTCTTAAGAAGCATATGGAGATTGCAAGGATTATGGCTTTTGATAATCTTCTTTTCCGAAGGCGATATTCGTGGAGAAGAATTCATTGAGAGCTCCAGTTAAATCACTGAGAAACTTTCTACGCCTTCTGGATTCTACCGCCCACGAAAGAAGCTATCTAGAGCTGGTAGATAGTTCCCTATCGTACATCGGTGCTGAGCTCAAGTAACAACGGAAATATCAAGAAGATCCTGTCGGGTATTATTGAACGAATCTTAACGGACAAGAATGCGGAAGTATTGTGCGAGCGAATTAAGAAAACTATAGATTTGCATAATGCGACATGTTTAAAGAAGGTAACTGTATAGCGCAAGTAAATAATCGCAAACTTTTAGTAATTTGAGGATTCTCCAATAGAACGCTAAATCCATCATGTCTAAATATACTCAACTATTTAAACACTGCGAAGATTTTAATTTAATTTTAATTTCAGAAACATGGCTCATGGCTCTGATAAAAGTTTTAAACTAAGAGGATTCGATACGATGAGGAAGGACTTGACCGCGGAGGAAGTGTAATGATTGCGATTAGGAATAATATTAGATATAGAAGAGCAGAAATTTCCGAGACATGTGAAGATAAAGTAGAAGCTTGTCGGTCGAGATTCTTGTGGAGAGTGAACCCCTCATTTTGGACTCATGTTATCGTCCACCAAATCGGTTTTATTACGACTTATGAATGGGAAAAATTCTTCTCACAATTTCAAGATAAAGTTCTTTTTAGTGGAGATTTTAACTCCCACAACATTTGGGAGCCCTGCCAATATTTGCCGTACTGGTAATAGTCTGTGTGACAAGTCGGATTGCAGAATTGAGAATAGGAGAGTTTTGCGTCTACATGCTAGGGACACAGACTGAGAACTTTTTCGTGACGTGATGGATGAGAAACTAAAACTTATTACGAATCTAGAATCTATGGAGACGGTAACTATGTATTCAACATTCACTGCCATAATCGGCAAGGCGATTTCATCAGCTACTTCGTCCAGACATACTGAGAGACGGGAATGTAAAGAAAAAGAATTAAGTGCTTCTCCCATGTCCATAATGGACAGACGAATGCGACAGGTTGCTCCACCTTCGTAAGGAAGCTTTGAAGAAGTTTAAGCAGACAGGTTTTTTGAGGGATTTATAAACAAAAAAAGTGTGGCGATTACGAGACGAGAACTTCGTAGAATTAAACAAGATAAATTTAGAGATTTCTGTGAAGGCCTGAGGAAGGACTCAGATCCTTTGTTTGGAAGACAGTTAAAAGATTTCAATCCAGATACAATCAATCTGAGACAACTAACAAATATTCTTCGGACAAAATGGATGGCGAGGATTTTTGAACAGATGAACTTAAAATAGGATGAGTATGTAATAAGACGCTTTCGTTTGAAGGTGAGAACTACAATGAGTTTCTAGATTCATCTCTGGAAAAAAAATTGTTGTTTGTAATTAGGAATCTCAAGACTAAATCCATTAAGCCCGGGATTAGATGATATCGATTACGTCATTATCAAGCAGCTATCTCTTATAGGTAGATGTATATTTCTCCGCATTTACAATTCCATTTTTGCTAGTGGATCTCTCCCGTTAGGTTGGAGGAAATATTTCCTATCACATTTATATCTAAAGATGGCAAATTTCGGCCAATATCTCTCGCATCCTGTCTATGCAAGATAATAGAAAGAATTCTAAGTAGTAGATTAAATTGATGATGATTAGAAAGTGAGAATAAGTATCGCAGTTTACTTTTTGTAGAGGGCTTTCATGCATGCATAACTTCTCTATGCGGAAATTCTCCAAGGTTTTCAAAACGGATATTCCGATGATAGCTGATTTTCTTGATATCAAAGCATATGATAAAAATGATATGATGTTTTAATTGATATATAGTTAACAGATTAGTAAATCTGGATATCGCCCCATGTTCTGCCGCTTTATTTATTAACTAATTTGATATCTGCGCGTCAAGTATGGTGTAAATACAGGGAAATAGAAGGTTTTTGGCTTTTCAAAAGGCTGCCACAGGGCAGTGTACTGAGCCTTATGTTATACGCTATCTTCGAATTGAAGGAGGTCAACTCCCAAGAATGCAAGATAATTCAGTACGTAGACGATGTGTGCATTTTTTCTGCTATGGACTCGATCGAGGAATCTTTGAATAGAGTTGAAAGTGCAGCTGACAAGATTTCTGCCTCATTAGATAACCTTGATCTTACCTTGTCGGCAGAGAAAACTAAGTTATGTGTATTTAGCAAGAATAATAAAGCTCTTAAAACTCAATTTAGGCGTAATAATATAAATAATGTAGTTAAGTATAATAAAAGATCTTTTTCGATTCGGGTTCAGGGAGAAGTTATTGCAAATTCTAATAAGATAAAGTTTTTAGGGATTTACAATCTAATTTAGAATGAATAATTTAGAATCTACTCACGTTAATTATATCAAAAATCGTTGTATTTGTCTATTACGAATTATAAAGTGCATCGAGCATCTTTGGGACGCCGATCCCAGTTACTTAGATTAATTTATCATATCTTGATTAGATGTAGAATATGGAGATTTTATGCTTCAGGATTTTTCGAATAAGCTTTTACTTGAACTTAACAGAATTCAGTACCGAGCCCTTAGATTGGTCATGGGGTATAGACAGAGTACTCCGATTAATGTTATTCTGTGCGAGACGAAGGCGCCTCCCCTACTTGTTAGATTCCGATACTTAGGAAGAAATTTCCTATCTAGACTAGCAACAAACTCTAGATGTCATCTCCTTGAATCCTTGGAATACCTTAGAGAATTGGCAACTCCCATGCAATGCAACTACGTAGTCGAGCTCCGAGGACGTCATAGCTCAGGAGGACGTAGATATTAAAAAGCACTATCTTCCCGACCTTGATGGTCCGTTGTGCCTTTCAAAATCATTCGATGCTTTGCTTTTTCGTCCAGAGATGAACTTTGAAGATAGAAAATTCTTTGATAGGCATAAATATGGCTGATGTCACTTTTTTAAGATTATTCAACGAGGAGATTAGTTCGTCCATGTGTCTTTTCATTGATGGATCATAGAAGATTTGCAATATGCTAATTTTGCAGTGGTATCTTATAATGGATCTATGTCCGAAGCATATAAGTGCGAGTTTTGTCTCTTCATATTGTGTCGAAGCAATGGCGATTCTCAAGGCTCTGGAATTAGGATATAACTAGCCCAAGTTAACTATTTTCTCGGACTATAAATCAATCCTTAGATGTGCGATGAGCGCATAGTTTGATAAATCACGCACCGGGATAAATCGCATCTCATTCTCTTTATTAAAGATAGTATCCTTCGTTTAATAGGTTACAAATCTATATATTTACATAATCAGTATTTGTAATAATAATTATTTATTATATTTTACACAGTTATATTAGTAAAATTAAAGGAAGACTATTATACACTAGCACTTTTTTAGAAATTTATATATAAATGAAAGCGCATAAAAAGTGTTTTTTTCAATTACTAATTTTGTAACAAATAACGAATTGAAAACGTAAAAATTAATTAACTTTATTCTCCCAAATAGCACAGAATATTTATAAAATATTTTATAAACACTCTGTACTGGCTGGACTAATCGAATAAACTCTTAAAATAAATATTAATGTTAAAATAATAATAAAATTATTTTCTCCTGTGGCTGTCTTCTTAATTTTGATATAAAAATATAAATAAATATATTATATAAAGTAATAAAATTTTAAGATTAAATAAACTCTTTATCTCCAGTTGCACCAATGTTAGTTTAATTATAAACGAGGATTAAAACTTTCTTTGTTCCTATCTCTTTTCGATTTTAAACAAGATAGAGAGAGTTTTAAGTTTCATTTAAAATCAAAGTTGGTGTAACCGGACCTTAGTGCATTAATGCAAAAAATATTTTTAATTAAAATCTTTTAATAATTTATTAATGTAAATAATAATAACTTCTCTTCATACATTTATATCTAAATGTTGATTAATTAATTCAATGTTTAGTTTATACTGTGTTTCCATTGTAAAATATTAATTTTTTATCTCGCTACTATCGCTTTATCGTGCTTTTATTTATGTGTTGAGATAAAAAGCCACTCTCCTAATATTAAAATTATTTTCACAAACAAAACAACTTTTAAATAGAAATTGAAATTGACAAATTCGGAAAGACATTATCACTATTTCTATTATTCCATCTTCTGTTTATTAGATATAAAACAAGAATAATGTTGGAAAAGAAATAAAACAAAATAATTGATTTTATCATCTAACTTATAACCTAATTATAAATACTTTAACTCATGATTCTATTTTCTCGCTTTTCAACAAAGTGTAGGTCGAATTGAACTTTTTACTACTCATGACACATAATAAAAATTTAATAAATTAATTTATTTATATTGTGTTCAATCTCTGATATGGTTTTAGTAATTTTATCTATATTTTTTTTAATCTATATTCTTAACGTTTGATTATATTTTGGTTATTGGTTTAAAACTTTTAAAAGTACACGAATAAATTCAATAATTATATAAAAATATGTTCGCCCTAATATGTTTATTAATAACTTTATTTCAGAAAAAATAAAAAAGGAAAAAAAGGAAAAAAAATGTGGAATTAGGATCTCCAGCATACTGATCTCGCATCTTATGCACACGATCACATAAAATTTTTACAGACTGTGTTTATAAACGCAGTATATAAACCCATAAAAATCCCATAAAAAATCATAAATAATGAATATCTCATAAACTATTGCATTTTGAAATCTTTTTTGCTATTATACATTAATGGAAAAAATATATGATTACTAAAATTTATTAAAACTTATAAGTTATCTCGAATGTCCTTATACTTACGATACATACTGGCCGAGATCGCTTTTTCAAATTGTCTCATGCTGTCTAGTTCTCTCTCGGCCATTCTCGCCGAAGGGGAAGAGAATTGTCATTGCCAAGAAAAACAAGGAAACTTATTATCTTTCTTTGTTCAACTCAATGTAAAGAATTTTCTTATGATAAAGCAATCAGTTGTAGCAGAACGTGCAATTCTGGTGACCTAGATGCTCATTTTTCATTATGCTCATTTTTCTTCTTGAAGAAATAATATTTCCTTATGAAATCTGATGGGATTTCTTCGTTATATTGTTGGGAAGGTATAGAACCAGATTTTGCAAATTGATTCTTGAAAATTTTTATTAATAAGATCATGTACACCTCAACTGCACTATAGTACATCGAATGAGATATCAGAACAATTTTTATTTTCTCTTTTTACAAAAAAATCGCTCTGTGCAAGCCTTCAGGAGTCTTTCCTGATTACGAACATCGTATTAAAACGCGATCCAGTATTTTTAGCTGTAATTTCGGTATAAAAAAATTTATCTTTGACTAGAAATCTCCACGTGTCTGTCCTGTCGATCCTTAAAAATGATGTTTAATTATTTTTTTGATTGAAAATTATATTTAATGATTTTTAAATGTTTTCATCTGGAAAAGTAATGATACTGTTAATTTGACAGTATTATTATTTTTCCACATCCAAAAATCATTGGGAGTACAAATTAGTTCGGTCCGTTTCCCTAAAGATTACTCCAGGTGTTGAATAGTTCATAGTGACAGCTGATTTTGGCGGTTTCAGAGAGGTTAAACATCTGCTAATAATATTCAATTTATATCGCTTTGAGTTTCATAAAAACCTTGATTTTTACTGTGTTTGAAATGTCGAATTTTGTGTGAATGTAACCAAGCAGCATTTGCGGGAGGTTTTGATTTTCTACTTTAACTGGAAGAAAAGTGCGGCTGAAGCCCATCGAATACTTGTCGAAGTTTATGGTGACACTACTCCAACTCATAAATCATGTAAGGAATGGTTTCGACGTTTCAAGGATGGAGATTTCATCGTTGAAGACAAGCCTCGCTCTGGATAGCCAAAAAAATTCGAAGACAAAGAATTAGAGGCATTACTCGAAGAAGATCAGAGTCAAATGCAAGAGGAGCTTGCAGCTCAATAAGCCGTTTCTGTACGATTGAAAGCCATGGGAATGATTCGAAAACAAGGAAATTGGATACCTTATGAACTAAAATCGAGAAAAAGGCGATTTTTCACTTGCGAACAGCTGATTCAAAGACAACAGAGAAAAGATTTTTTGCATCGGATTGTGACTGGAGAGCTGAGAAGCGAATATTCTACGACAATCCCAAAAAGAAAAAATACTACGCTAAGCCCGATCAATCGTTGCCATCGACCTCAACATCAACATCACAGCCGAACATTCATGGTTCGAAGATCATGTTCTGTATCTGGTGGGACCAAAAAGACCTTGTTTATTATGCTTTCTTCATGACAACGCTCAGCCTTATGTCGCTAAAGTCGTAAAAAAATATTTGGAAATGCTCAAATGGGATGTTTTACCGCACCCGCCGTATTCTCCGGACATTGCTCCTTCTGATTACTGATTCCGAAGGATGCAGCAAGTCATCACTTCTTTCGCAGAAATCAAAAATTGGCTCCAAAATTGGATCGCCTCCAAAGACGAGTCATTTTTTCGAGATAGAATTCGAAAATTGCCTGAGAGATGGGAAAAAGTAGGCAGCGATGGACAATAATTTAATTGATTTGTTCATTCATTTTCTTTTAAAATATTATAAATGCATTTTTGAACAAAACAACGGACCGAACTAATTTGTACTCCCAATATTTTTAATATTTTTTATATTTTTATTAAAAAATGATTTTAATACAGTAATGTTTTATTACATTTTATATTGTTTACTAATATTGTTTATTTTGTTTTGTAATGCTTCTTATTCTGTCACCTGAGCGACATTATTTGATGACTTCTTGTAATTCGACGAACCTAATAACCATTTTATCACCTCTACAGTTATCGATATACAGTTTTGCGAGTAATCTTAAGACTAGGTTATTTGATAAATAAAAATGCTTAAGATTAAAGCTTACAGTACAATGTCGTTCGGCTAACAAACAAAAAAAAGATAGTAATTCTAATTTGAGCACAATGGCTAAATTGCTTAATAACTACTACTAAATGTCGCGTATAAAGACATAAACTTGCAATCGATTTATATGAGTTGAAAACGCACTCGTTTTTCTTTAATGGGGTTTTTCTTTAAGTTTTGATTTTTGCAGAGATAGGCTGATCGAAGGAGATTAGATTGTGTATCTCATTAGATTGCGATAGGAGAGAAAGGAGTGATGTTCTGAGTTGGATTGTTCTGTTCATTTCCTCTGGCGAAAAATGCACCGGCTTCAAGCGCTCTATTGATTCGTGTCTATTGACACGAACGTAATAAATGTGCCGTTGATTTCGATGGAGATTTTGTCGGAAATTCTTTGAATGACTCTAAAGGGATCAGAATAAGGTCGCTCCAAAAACTTCTTAATTGTGTCATTACGAAGGAAAACATGTGAGCAACTAGATTGTTGTTTGAATACAAATGCTTGCTTTTTAGTGATGAGCAACTGGAACTGACTTAACTTGGCGCAAATGTTTTGACGAAAATCATTAATGAAAATCTGAAGGTCGGGTTATAATTTTCTTGTAAGAAAAATTCTCCTGGGAATGTGAAGAGTTTTGCCGTAAATTCGGATGGTGAGACGTTGGTGTCTAATCTGACGTGAGTGTGCAAGCAGAGGAAGACGATAAGAAAAACATCTGCCCAATTTTGAGTGCCGTGGCACATAATTGCCGCTTTTAAAGCGCGGTATCAATGCTCAACCATGTCATTGGAGGCAAAGTGATAAACCGTTGTATGAATGCGTTTGCACTCAATGAGGGATAGGAGACCTGAAAAAAGTTGGGATTCAAATTGAGCCCCTTGGTCAGTGGTAATTACCTTCAGAACGCTAGAACGCGTGATCCAGTGATAAATTGCCTGAGAAACAGTCTGGGCTGAGTGTCAGCTAAGGGAATCGCTTCCCAACGGGAAAAACAGTCCATTAGCGTCAAGCAAAATCTGAAACCATTACTTAGAGGGAGAAGACCGATTAAATTTAGATGTACATGTTCGAAGCGGCCGTCGAGAGCTGTAAAATGAGTTGGCGTTTTTATGACATGCATGGAAATTTTTGATCGTTGGCAGTTGATGCAATTCTTTGCCTCATTCGTAACATCACGGTGCAGATTGGGCCAGATGGTGAATGACACGGTCAGTAACTTTTGCACTGGGACGCGCTGGATTGTGGAAAAGATCGAAAACTTATTTTCTTAGAGAAGCTGAGATGTACGGACGAATGGCCTCTCTTGCTAAGTCGCAATAGAGTTTCGACGATCCCCAGATAATCTTTTTAATTTGAGGGAAGATGAGTTGGAAGCCAGCAAATGTTTAAGTTTTTCATTCTCCTTTTGACGGGCGGCCCGATCAACTAGTTCGAATTCAACTAGAAGGCGAAAGGCTTCACGCGGGAGAGGCTATCAGCAATGACATTGTTGGAACCAGAGAGGAAGTCGAAAATTGTGCTTTAAATGATAACTGTCGTAACTCTCTCGGAGAGGCTTTGTCAGAGCGTTATTTGAACGCAAAAGTCAGTTTAGGTTTATGATCTGTTAAGATTTTAAAGTTGCGAAAATTCGGAATCGCGTGTTGAGATTTTATTTTCTAGAACGTCACGCACTTTTCGAAACATGAAGATTAGTTATACCGTCCACAAGCCGGCGGTTATGTAAGTCTACTATCAATTTATAAGATTTCCAGAGGTCTTATTATTGCCATCGGAATGGCGGCTATCCGGAAGTTACAAAAAATGGGTTGACAAAATCCTAAATTTAAATTAATATAACGTTCGCCAAATGTGTCGATAGTGATATTATTCGCCACGAATAATTTAAACACGATCAGGTTACACTTGTCATAAAAAGATGCTGGGAGGAGAAAAATCTCCGAGAAAAAACGAAAGTCCGGTCGGATACATGGAGACGGTTATGTAATGGCTCTTTTGTCCCAACCGTCTCTGCGGGAAGGAGGAATTAATTTTCTGAATCATTGTCGAACTTCCACGAACACGATTTGCGGCAGGAAGTAGCCTCGTATTTACGGTGAATGAAACAGTCTGGACTGTTTCCCATGCTTTTTCGCAATAGGAGACGAATTGCGGGACCGGCCGCATGACGAGAAATGACGGAGTCTGGCTACCTCGCTACTCAAAAATGCTAATTGACCCTTTAACAATTGATGCAAACGGGTTTCAGGTGAAATCGTACAGACTGAATAATTCTTAATTCGTCGGTATAAGTCCTCGGGAGGAGGATCCATAGTAACTACATCCGTTATGTGTGTGACTACTTCATGATCGATGTCAGTCAAAAAGTAATCGATCTTAGTGCGTTCTATGGTAATGTTCGCGATGCGGAACGAAGTTTCGATTTGAATAAACCAAGTCTCTAGGGCATTACGCCAGAAGGACAGGATTTTAGATAAGATTCTATGCGTAGACTGTCTTCATGATTACGGTTGGCGCAAGCGCTAGACAGATGCTTGAAGCAGTAATTATTTCGCGGCTGTGGCTAAAAATGGGCAGTGAGGAAATGCAACGCAGCCGCACGACGAACAAAAGCTTACTTACACTATGAATTCGCACGCGATTTAAAGTGCTGAATTCCGTAGAATGTGATGCACAACGGGCCTAGATATGATCTTGTTCCTGGATGTGGATCGATCGATGACTGAAGGTCACAGTGGACGGCCTCGCTGGGCGGCTAGAAACCTGCTGCTCGTATTATTGAACGGTATCGATGAGACTTACTTTGGGAAAGTCTACTAGAGAGACTACTGTTGAAAGAACGGGATCCGCCGCAATGGCTGCCTCTGAAACAGAGGGATTTGACGCGTATCCGTTTATTGACGTTTGCGGGCACAGGACGAACCCGAAAATTTCCGGAAAACACTCGCCTAGACATGCGTTCGATGATGATCACGTCGGGGTCACTAGTAAGGGGAAATGATCACAGTTCTGGTTGATAATACTTTATTTTCAGTGTATATAACTGCTCGCAAGAGCCAAAAGGAAATATGATCGCGCCACGCGACGATGATCAGCTACCGTCATGAACGCAACGTTCTCAAGAGCGGGTATGCAATCGACGCCACAAGTACATGTCGCGCTCTCTGACATTTCAAATATTTACTATAGCCTAAAATGAGAATCGTTTCTTAACATTGGTTATATATGGAGCTTTCTATTCTTCTCACTGCACAAACGTTGATATATCGACTGTAAGTCAACTTTGTACAAACATCTTTCCAATGTCGACTTTAAGACGTCTAATGCGATTTATGCTCATAAAATTGGAATCATTTCGTCCTTGTTTAACTATATTATAGTTAAACAAAGACGAATGCTATTCATGAGCGTTGTGAGCATGAATCGGATTACTGCCTAGGAATAATATATAATCTATTTTTTAAAATAGTCAACTTTAAGTCGACTTTAAGTCAAAAAGTCTGCACAAAATATTCGTGAGATGTCGCTGCAGTGTATGCGCATAATGCAGCATACAACAGCTAATAAATGGCGATTGCAGAAATAGTGGCCGGAACTCTGTTAATAATTAAAGAATAGAATTAATATTATAAGATTTATTATTAAAGATTTGGGAACTATGCATCAGTGCAACTATAGTAATGTATTTTTGTGTAAAATACATTACTATAGTTGCACTGATGCAAATATTATTTAAGTATTTAATTATTAATTAAAGAATTTTAAAATTGGAATAACGCGTATATAGTCAGAGTCGGATTGTGTAAGTTAATTATTTATGATTAAATAACTAGAAAATCTGAAAATTCCCAAACAATTTTCTAAGTTGTCGAAACGTCAACGAAATCGGCAAACTTTATTACAATTCAGATCGTGAAGTAGCCTTTCAGCCGGTTTTACTTTCAAATGTTGACGATAACCCAATCGACGATCCATCAGTCTTCGAATTTGAAGAGCCTGAGATTGAAGATGGCATGAGATCAAACATTCGCAATCATCTTTATCAGATAATTCGCAATATTCATTAGAAACATTAGAAACTGATATTAGTTACAACACCAGTAGTTTATCATCAGAGACAAGCAGTAACGAATTCAAATCAATCCACAAGAAAATGTACATTTGCCTTTGACAGGTGAACTGTGCAATTGGGCAAATGAATTTCAAATTAATCAAAATGCATTAACCTCATTATTAGTTCTTTCAAGATACGGGGATGACGATTTATCTCGGGAACATTTTTGCGCGAACATTTTTGAACATCCCAAGATCCATACTCATAATAAATTATATAATTATATAATAATGATTAAAACTGTTTCTAAAGATACGTTCACTACGTTTATTAAAAGCACTTATATAAATCGGTAATCGTTTTTCTCATGCTTTCGACTATTGTGATATAATTTATTTGGACTTAAACATTGATGGCTTACCAATTTCGAAAAAGTTAATTAATAGTTATTAATATTAATTCAGTTTTTGTTGTAATTTCTTTATATCACTACAGGCGAATGCAGAGACTATATAAGGAACTGAAAAGATTGTCCAAACAAATGTACGCTATTGAAGTTCTAAAAGAGGGGAATGCAGGATGAAGTGATGAGGCTGTAGCACAAGATCTGTTACCTCCATTGCCTCTAATGACGTTGAAACAGTTCTTGCAGTGCGAAAATCAGTTGGAAGTGAATATCAACATGAGAAAACAATTTGTAAGTATATTCATATTGTCATATTTATTAAATATTACTTTAAAAATGCTTGTCCGTTAAAAAAATTGTGTTTTCTCAGAAATTTACTCGCCATCTTATAACTTTTAAATTTTGTCATATTTAATTTCTTATGTATCATCAAGAACTTTTTTTATTTATATGTATTAAATTTGGTATTTTATATTGAGCATTATTGAAAAGGATTTGATATAATATTAAAGTATGACATAATGCAAATAGAAAATTAAATGGCAAAATTGCTACATAAAAAGATGTGTGATGATCGATACCAAATTAATCGTCAGATTAAATTATTCGACTGAATTTGTTTTCAAATACGTGTATTTCATTTTCGCTGTCGTATATACATTTCTTCCATTCATAATATTCCATTTGTGTAAATTTTTTGTAACTATATTATAGAAACATATGATATGTCGAATTGGAGGTTCGACGGGTAAGCAGTTTATTAGAAATACTTTATCACAAATTATCTCTAATGAAGTAGCCACTCAAATATCATGGATAGGTCAGAAGAGTAGTGTAAACTTTAAATCCATATCCATATTCAAACTAATCGGTAACATTTATTCCCATATACCTACTTTCTCATAACAACAAGATTTAAAACATTTTTGTGAGATTGAAAACATAGCCTTTTGCATACAATCTTTGTGAAATTCATCATAAATGTTATTTAAAAATATCGATGAGCTAAACATAATACTACATATCAAAGTAAAGGTTCTTACAGCTTACAGATAATTTTAACAAGTGTGAATTACATAAATGCGAAAATTATATTCAAAATTAGATTATAAGATATCTACTGTTTCTGATATCAGATAAATGTCCAACTAATAGCCATACATCCTTAATACCTCGTCGGTGCTAATAGATAATTTTGGAACGTATAGCTTAGTTGCCCATACTAAGGCTATAATATGCAGAATATTCGCATCTGCTATTTTTAGTCCTTTTATCATTCTCTTGCTCCTTTTCCCAATTCCTTGCTCTTTCTCCATTCCGCCGCTGAGCTGAGAAGATTGAAAAGAGAAGGTTGAAGAGAGAACAAAGAATGAGGAAAGGACTAAAAACGGATGCGAATACTTATATTATAGTGCTGTACTTTTACACTTGTTTGAAACGTGTAAGTTCTAATTGATTATTTAAAAAAAAAAATTTGCATTGGTGCAAAAGTGGAAAAGTGTGATCAATCAGAACAAACCTATTGTCTTATACTTAATTGATTTGTTTATAAAATTTATGTTTATAAATATTATTTTATAAATATTATTTTTAATTTTATTAATGCAATTATTTTAATTGTACATATTTCAGACTCGGTGATGAAACGGTTATCAGGTTCGACGTCTGCCGAATTAGAAGAAGCCATCGAATAATGTCGCTCAGGTGACAGAATAAGAAGCGTTAAAACAAAATAAACAGTATTAATAAATATATTAATATATAAAATGTAATAAAACATTACTGTATTAAAATCATTTTTTAATAAAAATATAAAAAATATAAAATATTGGAAGTACAAATTAGTTTGGTCCGTTTTTTTATGTTCAAAAATGCATTTATTTCAAAAGAAAATGAATGAACAGATCAATTAAAGTATTGTCCATCGCTGCCTACTACTTTTCCCATCTCTCAGGCAATTTTCGAATTCCATCTCGAAAAAATGACTCGTCTTTGGAAGCGATCCAATTTTGG
>NW_017259200.1:180776-181002 GCF_001594045.1 Atta colombica
GGTGATGAAACGATTATCAGGTTCAACGTCTGCCGAATTAGAAGAAGCCACCAAAAAATGGTTCCATCGCTCAGATGACAGAATAAGAAGCGTTATAAAACAAAATAAATTAGTATAAACAATAAAATGTAATAAAACATTCCTATATTAAAATCATTTTTTAATCAATATAAAAAATATAAAATATATAAATGTAACATGTTATATATAGTACAAATAATAAATA
>NW_017259200.1:181102-186278 GCF_001594045.1 Atta colombica
AAAAGAAGTGACCGGTGATTTGCTGCATCCTTCGGAACAATCAGTAATCAGAAGGAGCAATATCAGGCGAATACGGCGGGTGCGGTAAAACATCCCATTTGAGCGTTTCCAAATATTTTTTTACGACTTTAGCGACATGAGGCCGAGCGTTATCATGAAGAAGAATAAGTTTATCATGTCTTTGCTCGTATTCTGGCCATTTTTCTCGCAATGCACGGCTCAAATAAATCAATTGTACCGAGATCGCCCGTAATGGAATCGCCAGGTTTCAGTAGCTCATAGTAAACCTTTTGGTCCCACCAGATACAGAGCATGATCTTCGAACCATAAATGTTCGGTCGTGGTGTTGAGATCGATGGCAACGATTGACCGGACTTAGCGTATTATTTTTTCTTCTTTGTCGTAGAATATTCACTTCTCATTTCCAGTCACAAATGTCCGATGCAAAAACTCTGTTTTCTCTGTTGTCTTTGAATCAGCTGTTCGCAAGTGAAAAATAGCCTTTCAACGTCTTTCAGTTCATAAGGCACGCAATTTCCTTGTTTTTGAATCATTCCCATGGCTCTCAATCGTACAGAAACGGCTTGTTGAGTTATCCCCAATGATCCTCTTGCGTTTGATTCTGATCTTTTTTGAGTAATACCTCTAATTCTTTGTCTTCGAATTTTTTTGGCTATCCAGAGCGAGGCTTGTCTTCAACGGTGAAATCTCCATCCTTGAAACGTCGAAACCATTCCCTACATGATTTATGAGTTGGAGTAGTGTTACCATAAACTTCGACAAGCATTCGATGGGCTTCAGCCGCACTTTTCTTCCAGTTAAAGTAGAAAATCAAAACCTCCCGCAAATGCTGCTTGGTTACATTCACACAAAATTGGACATTTCAAACACAGTAAAAATCAAATCATTTTTGTATGAAACTCAAAGCGATATAAATTGAATATAATTAGCAGATGTTTAACCTCTCTGAAACCGCCAAAATCAGCTGTCACCATTCACAACAGCCATCTTTAGGGAAACGGACCGAATTAATTTGTACTTCCAATATATAAATGTAACACAAATAATAAATATCTATATATCTTTTACGGTAATAATTTACTGATTTTTATAAATAATAGTCTAATGGTATTTTTCCTTGGAATTGCGCAATAGTGTTTCCATAAGAGTATATATTGTTAAAATTTTATATAATATTATATATATTTGCACGGAGACAGTGCAAATTTGAACACATTTTTATGGAAACACTGGATGGGTGCAGTCCTAATGGAAAATGCTGTAAGAAAAACATAACTTAGAGATAGATTTTCCCGCTTTAAATATTTTCGTCATTGCAAAGTGGGCATGCGTGCTACATCCTAGAATGTCTGCATGGTTGACTTAAAGTCGACTTACAGTCATTTTTAAAATGAGACATTGTATGACTTAGAGATGTCTCCAAGTCGTTTAAAGTTAGTTAAAGTTATTTAAAGTCGACTTATGGACGTCCATTTTTCAGACATCTAGAAACTATAGTTGACTCAGAGTCGACTTTGTGCTGTTAGGATTTTCTTTAGAATACGGGAATAGAGTAAACACGAACAAAACGAGCATCAAGCGTTTTAGCAGCGCATGAAATGACACCTTTAAGAGCTGCGCACAATGAAAGGAATAAAGAATAGAAAACAGAGAATTTCACAATACATGATTTCACAATACATGATAGGTTGAAATTCTTATTCTCTGTTCCCTGTTCTCTATTCCTTTCATTATATCCAGTCCCTTAAGATCAGATTACTAACTCTGCAGGCCGACCCAACTGCCGATTCTGACTGCTGATTTTCAACGAATCAACCATATCGAGACGCTGACTGATTGAATCGGTCAACTTGCGATTAGATTCGAATCTATTTTTCGAATTAGCGTCGTCAGCGCTAATCGTCACTCAGAATTATAACTATTGGGTTATTCAAAAAGTCATTGCGTTTTTTAATCAGATTTTCATATTTATTTAATATACGTAATGAACATTAATCAATGATATATTTTGTTCGATGACCTTCTGCCTCTCCCGGGCAACTTCATAATACCACGTTCATAAAACTTCCCATCCTTCTTTGCGAGAAACTTATCTAGATGCTGTTTGATGAGGTCTTCAGAAGCAAACGTTTTACCATTCAAGGAGTTTTGCAAGGAGCGAAAGAGATGGAAGTCTGATGGTGCAAGGTCTGGGCTATACGGTGGATGTGGTAACACATCCCAACCATGTTGCAACAATTTTTGCGGAGTGACCAAACTTGTATGTGGTCTCGCATTGTCGTGGTGAAATACCACACCCTTACGATTAATTAGCTCGGGACATTTCTGTGCGATGGCATCATTTAATTTCTGCAGCTGCTCACAGTAGACATCGAAATTAATCGTTTTGTTCTTTGGAAGTAGGTCTTAGAAGACTGGTTCCTTGCAATTCCACCACATTGACAGCATTACTTTCTTTTGATGAATCTCCGCCTTTGCTTGCTTTTCCGGTGCTTCACCTCGCCTCCAACTTCTTTTTCGGCTGACATTGTTGTAAACAATCCATTTTTCGTCGCCCGTGACCACACGCTTCAAGAACGTTTCTCGTTCAAGATCGTTTTCTTCACATTTGATGAGTTGATCGCAGACACTCATGCGATTCGTCAGATGAATTTCTTTCAACTCATGCGGTACCCAAACATCGAGCTTCTTTACGAAGCGATTTCAAATGGTCATGAACACTTCCAACGGACACTTTTAGAACGATAGCAAGCTCCCGAACCGTTGAATGCTTATTTGCTTGCAATGCTTTCATTTCATCGTCGTTAATCTTGGAAGGCCTATCATCGCCGGAGCGATGAGCGTCTTTGATTGAAAAATCACTATCACGGAATCGGGCGAACCAGTTCTGGCACTGGCGTTTTTTGACGATATTTCTGCCATAAACTCGACGTAACTTTTCCCTTGCTTTCTTCCCTTTTTTGAAGTAATAAAACAGAATATTGCGAATATGCTCTTCAAAATTCTCCATGTTCGAACCACAATTGCAAGCACAAAACTCGACCGAATCGCGTCAACTTTTTTTTTGATTTTTAAGTTAGGTGTCAACAACAAAATGCGCGTAAACATTTGACATTCATGTCACGCTCGCATACAAATAAACGTGGACAGCGCCATCTATTGGAAAAAACACAATGACTTTTGAACAACTCATAATAGAAATACAAGATTAATCACGTGATAGTTTGATGATTGTCTTGTGTATAAGAAAAAATAGTTTGTAAAACAGCTTAGTGCAGAAACAGAAAACAGACCAAAGTCAGAATGATATGATACAGTTATATGAATAAATATACCATTATTTGTTATGTTTACGTTCATTACTTAACAACATTTGCATTGCACGTTAAAAAGTTTTGTAAATCTACCAATCTTTATAAAATTCAGTTACGTCTCGATTTTCAGATATCGTATTATATTCGACACAATTCTGAGATTCTCTCGCATTTTAATAAATTTTACTCTTTTATACAATCCACATATATGAATTTATAATCTATATAAATAGACATATTGAATGAGTCAGCAATCGTCGACAAACATCAAGTGTGATCGATCCATAGACTTATAAGGATGCCGTCTCACAAAGCGGAAATTGGCAACGGAACGAAACTCGCGGAAATCAACATGTTGAATCACAGCCATTCTGTTTTTTTTTTCTTATGCCTCAGGCGATGTTCGTCCAGCTACACTCATTGGATATCGCTACACGCGATATCCAATGAGTGTAGCGTTTTACCGATATTCTCATTCTAAAGGTATATCATTGGATATCGCGTATCGCGCGGTGATGTGCCAGAGCCATTATGGTTCCCACATACAGAACGTGACAACGCTTGCGTAAGTTGTCACATTAACTAATAATTCTATGTTTTTAAGTCGGCCTTACCTTGCAAAACTTCTAGAAATGACATAATATGAGACGTTAATTGGCTATCGCGTCAATTTCTGTCGCCCAAGTGTTGCCGCATTCTGTGTGCGGAATTGCTGGAGCCATAATCTGAGTACCTGGGAATCGATTCTGTATTTTGAAATGAGGTGAAAATTATAAAAGCGAATTTACTGATTATTTCATTGGTCAACTAGTAAATTTGTTTACTTTTATAATTTTCACCTTGTTTGAAGATACAGAATCAAACTCTCAGATGTGGAACCCCTGTACTGGCCGACGCCGTCGACGGTCGTATTGCCTCCGTATACTCTATGGGCGGGAGCCATTAATTAAAGTGGGTTTTTTCTGCTACGTTTATTCATTCGTGCAAAAACGTGTTGAATAAATTTAATTTCATGAAAACCGGAGCTGGTTGTGTTGCTGAATAATTACTTATGTGCATGTAAAAGTTTAAATTTTATCATTAATTACATCAAAATGCCACTAATAATGATAACTGGCATACCATGCAGTGGCAAAACCACGAGGAGCCTCGAGCTCAAGAGTTACTTCGAGGAGAAGTTGAAAAGTAGTGGGCAAAACGTGGAGATAATCAGCGAGAACAACACAATAATCCAAACGGGTTACAATAAAAATGTATATTTTGCGGGTAATTTGAAGAGCAAAATGAAGGATATTTACAGGTCAACGTTTTCATAATTTTGATTATGTTCCGATTTACGCTGCTAATACCAGAGAAGATAATATTAAAAATCTATCTAATATATATAATGTGAATTATAGATTTTCAGTATTAGCAACATATATGAACTATGAAAAAGAATTACATGGACATTATTCTGATGTTTGATGTTGTTACGAAAAAAGCTGGAATATCCATTCTCCAGTCTTTCTTCGATATTGGCATATGACCTTTATGTACATGGATATTTTGATAAATGTTCAATATAACACCTCTTCTCCTCCAATTTTCTTGTAATTTTGTAAATTTGTGTATTTTTATACATATATTCTAAGGAAAATGTCACTCAAGTTTTTCTTATTTATATATATATATATATTTAATTTCAAAGTTTTTTGATGTCAGTAAGTTTGAAAATGATAATTTAATGATAATTTACAATTGCATATGCTCATTAATGTTATCATTTATGAATTAAATATGATTAAAATATCTTTTTAGTCTAATGTCATCATTTATGAATTAATAATGTCAGTTTAGTT
>NW_017259200.1:186378-193352 GCF_001594045.1 Atta colombica
ATTGTAGCAGAGAATAATCCATGATTCAAAATATATATTTGCATACTCTCTATTTTAATCAAATACGAATTTTCTTATATAATAAAGTTGTAATTTTCTCATATAATTAAGCTGTAATTTTCTTATATAATTAATATGTTGTTTTCTTATTATTATTAAATTGTTCGACTGAATATTTATAATACTTAATCATTTATAATAATCATTTTATACTTAATTTATAAATGACATTTTTCATAAACAACATTAATAAGTATGTGTAGTCAAGTATTATTAAATTATCATTTTTCCAACTTACTAACATAAAAACAAAAAACTTTGAAATCTAATAATAAGAAAACAAGATTTGAGCAACAATTTGTTTTCTTGGAATATACATATTCTATGTACAATATATATAAATTTACAAAAATTATAGGAAAATTAAAGAAATAGAAGAGTACTTAACATTTACTGATATTTTGCAATTTCAATGTATAACAAATATTCAAATATTATATCGTGTCAATCTGTCTTACATTTTCAGATTCGAAAAAGGAGAAAGCTATTAGGAGTTCAATCAAATCAGACATTCAACGTAAACTAGATTCAAATGACTTATTGATATTTGATGGTAGCAATTATATCAAGGGATATCGATATGAAATCTATTGCACGACCAAATTGTATAAAACCCCTCAGTGCACGCTGTATTGTAACTTGCCAATCGAACAAGCTTTGCTATGGAACAATAAAAGACTTGATTCAGATCGATACGACAGAGAAATTTTTGATTCACTTATAACCAGGTAATGGCATAATGATAATAATAAGAAACTAGTTTAAACTTCTAATATCCAGACATTGAATACAACAGATATGAAATACCAGAGACTACAAACCGATGGGATTGTCCACTTTTCACAATCATGCCCGAGGACATTCTAATGTGTGATGAGATTTATTGCTATCTCTACAAAGGGAAATTACCAAAACCAAATCTGAGTACCCAAATTGTTGGAATCTTTTTTTCATCTTCCTTTTTTATAATATTTCTCACCAATACTCATAGATATTTATTCTTTCAGCCACCATTAGCTTCCACAAATTATCTATACGAATTGGATAA
The DNA here is from genome assembly GCF_001594045.1 of Atta colombica. Taxonomy (NCBI): domain Eukaryota; kingdom Metazoa; phylum Arthropoda; class Insecta; order Hymenoptera; family Formicidae; genus Atta; species Atta colombica. The sequence goes on from NW_017259200.1 coordinate 187,487, forward strand.
TATAACGAAAGATGTGACAAATGTAAGTTTTGTATATGTGTGAGTGTTTAACATATGCACACGCACGCGTACACATGCGTGCGTGTGCATATGTATAATTAGGAATACATCGGATAATGTCGAATAGCCGAATATTATCTTTTATAACTTTATCCAGACAGATAGTAGGATTATTTTAACACCATTGCTTACGATACTGAAAACTCCTTTATTGTTGCGCGTGCGAAAAAAAGCCATGTTCAGCAGCATTGAACACTAATTACATCCAGAAATACTAATTTTTATAATGAAAAAATTTAAATATTAAATTTTTATTTTTAATAATTATTTAACAATAATTACCAAGAAAGTTGATAAAAATATTGTTTCTATCAAAGTAAATAATTCTTATAATACAAAGTACAAGGTGCATTCCGATATTCACTGCAAGTGCTGAAACTATACAGTTATGTTCGCTGTAGATTTTCAGCACTAGCAGTGAATATCGGAACGCACCCACAATTTGATGCCTCATCCATCCAAACATAGGTCATTAGAATCCATCCGTTTTTTCATCTATTTAGAATGGTTCAAAAAAATCTCTAAAAATTTACCAACATACTTTCAACTTTCTAGGATATTGAAACTTTATTTTGGAAAATAATAAAATATAGTATAATTTATAATTACCGAAAGACTTAAAGAAACTTGCATGAACAAGAATCACTCTCGGTCACTCTCGGTCACTACGCCGTTAAAAATTTCATGAAATTTAATGGATGTATTATACTTTTAAGTTACATAATTTGAACTTAATTTCATGACATTATACTAAATTTAATGAACTTATTTTTCATGAAAATTTATGAAATTTTAATTACACGTTCCTTACATTTAATTAATTACACTTAATTTTCAATTAAATTATTCATTTCTTTTAATTTCGTTCATAACCACAAACTTTTTCGTGTAAAAAAAGTATTTCTAAGGATGTTGTCTTCCATGACAGTTGGGATTTTGGAAAACGGAATCTCGGAAATGTATTAGAGTGAGAATCAGATTATTGAGGTTCATTGTTCGTCTACATATACATTAAATACAAGATCATAGAAATTGAATCGCTATATATAAAAAAAATTCATTATTAATAAATAATTATTCGATATAAGTATTCATTTTTCCAACATATAAATGTATACCATTTATTTATTGGGTGCTTGTCATAAAATCATAAAATTGCGTGTTCGAAATTTTTGACCGAGTTCCCCATGGACTAATATTTTTGAAATTGTGAAAAACTAGAAAATTTATTAATTTTAAATATTTTATGAAAAAAAAAATTATACAATATAGTAAAAGAATTTGCAAGAAAATAAAATTTCGATATATTTTTTATTACAGAAGATAATGAAAGAATTTTTTAAATTAAAAGACAGTTTGACGTTAAAATAATTCTATTTTCCGAAAAAGTCGCTCCATGAACAATCCAGCCGCAAAAATTTCGGACCAACAAATATGCAATTTTATCCTCAACGATAAATGGTTATATTTATATGTTGGAAAAATGAATAGTTATCAATTATTTATTATAGTTAACAATGAATAGTTAACAATTTATTAATAACAAGTTTCTATACATATAAAAATTCAATTTTGATAATCTTATATTTAACATATATGTGCAGACAAACAGTAAGCTAGTAAAAACCCCATATAGACAAGCGCTTTAATACAGAGCGCTGATTGGTAAAAAGTTGTGAGGGTAAAATTTACTTCTATCACTCATTTTTCACCAAGTGTTCGATGTCAAAGTGCTGTTGCCCATATGAGGATCCGGGCTATGCATTCCAATAATTCTGATTTCCACTCTATTATATTACTTTTAGGAAATTCTGTTTTCCGAAATTCCGACATGGAAATTAAGACAGCATTCTAACAGTGTAATGATTCGAATATTGGAACATTTTTTGCTGGATAATATTCGGTTTATCCAAAAATAGGGAGATTTTGCAATACCGTGATAAGGTTTAGATTATCTTCTTCTTAACAACTAATTAAAAGGATAACATGAACACTTTAGCGTTCACTATATCTGAATTCACGTTATCGTAAAAATTCTCTATTATTTAATGAAAAGTCAAAATTGCACATGACTTTAGACTAAATAATAATCCACTAAATAATAAGATTTTAGCGTTTAACGTATAGCGTCTGAGTATAAATATGGCATTGCAAAAATTCCCTAGAGTTTGGCTAGATTATTCAGTATCCGGCTATATATCCGTTTATCCGATATCCAGCTATCCGATAAAATTATTATCTGGGAGTTGATTGTATAATATATCTTGAAATGAAATGAAAATTACAAAAAGTGAACAGATTCACTCGAATATTCATAATTTAATTAATATTTAGTGAATTTGCTTACTTTTGTAACTTTTATCTCATCAAAATACACAATCGATTTCTTGGCTTTTTATCATAGTGAAATAAAAAAAGTGAGCTTAGTATCTCTATGCATTTGAGGAGGTAATCCTCATAAAACTTATAGTATTTGGAACCGGAATAGTCTATCCAAGCAATGACACAGTATAAGTACATACAAGGTACGATGCTGCAAACGCTTTGAAGCATTTTTTTTAATTGGTTAATTTATAAAATTCTTTCTTCTAATTGATCCATCAAACGCTTCAAAGCATTTGTAGTGAGATTTTGACCACAGCCACAGTATGGATACTGAACTTTTTGTGGCCAATTTTTAGTGCGCATGCGTCGATTTCTAACCAGGAATGTGACTGCCTTCAGCAAGTTGATGCAGATTAGATTAGCTGGATCTCCTTCCCATAAAATATAATTAACCCTTTCATCTACAATATTGTGTGAGACTCGTGATAAGGAAATCGAGTTAAACATGAATATCACGGGTGAGTCGTGGTACGTCGTACAAAGCTTAATTTTTTTTTAATTTGTAAGAGGAAAATATGACAAAGGGTTAATAAAATTAAGTTTTACTAAAAAATTAAATCAAATTTTTTCGGACGTTATTGTGTAGACTGTTATATTTGTATACGATAAAGTATTCTCGTAATAAAATATGCGTGCGCGTATATTATTAAATTACAACTTCACATTTAATTACAATTTTCATGTAGTATTTAATCAATTATTATTTTTAATTTATTTATTACTGTTTAATATTGTTATTATTATTATTATTATTATTATTAATGTGAATAATATTTTTGTATAAGGAGTTCCTTAACATTATATTATTATATAAGCCTGATTTAAAAATATACTCGCTATAAAGAATTTTCATAACACAGTCGAATTATCTTTTTTTTTTCTTTCTTAGAAAAATCATTTTGTAACTTTATAAAAACTCAAATTTAACGACTTTCCAATCCACAACATGGCGGCGAGTCATATGACCTGGGACCCATTACATCAAAGTGCCGACGCTCAATATCCATACTGTATATCAATGCTTGCAAAGATTTGCACATTTCGGGCCGATTTTGGCGCGCTACCGCTTGAGGCTCGGCGGCCGAGCACTCATGTGACCCTCCAACTTAGGAACGTAGCTTAAATATGCGGAAGTCGTACCTTACGTTATTAAAGAATATTTTTCTTGCAAAATAATTTTTATTTCCTTAAAAAATCAAATACTAAATTCTCTAAAACATTTGTCATAATAGTTGTTGCCTACTAGAAAATAATTTTAATTAAAATGATAAAATTATATTTGCTTATAGAAGAAAATAGTTATTGCTATATAGAAATTTTTTCGTTACTTAAGATTTTATAAGGCTTCATATGAAAAACACGGAATTTTCAGATTCACGTATTTCCTGATTTCAATGTTTACAAGTCTGTTATAGAAATTTCTCGATAAATCTCGATAAATTTACAATTATTAAATGGTTAAAACAATTATTAAATAGTTTCTGATAGGCAAGAATTATTATGACAAAATGTATTAGTTATTCTAGAAATTTCTCGATGTAAATTCATAACAATTATTAAATAGTTTCTAGTAGGCAAGAATTATTATGACAAAATGTTTTAGAAAATTTTAGTATTTGACTTTTTTAAGGAAATAAAAATTATTTTGTAAGAAAAATATTCTTTAATAATGTAAGGTATGACTCCGCACGTTTAAGCTACAGAAACGCTCTTGAGTCAAAGTTACATGAACGCCCGGCTTGGCCGCCGAGTTTCGAGCGGTAGTGGGGATAGCGTGCTGAAATCGGCCCAAAATATGCAATCTTTACGAGCACTGTTGTATGTACTTATACTGTGGCAATGAATGGAAGATGTAAGCAACATCTGAGAGACAAAAAATATATTTCTGTCCTGCTCAATAACTTCTTTCTGTGCCAAAAGAGGATAGAAGAGGATAGAAAGATATTTCTGTCCTTTAGATGTTACTCATAATTCGACATCTGTATTTCTCTTCCAGTTACTATAAATTCAATGGGATAGTTCTCATTTATAAAAGGACGCATTTATTTGACCTGTAACATTCTCTTTCGTTTCGCGCATGCATCATTCCAAGAGAGGGGATCGAAAGCGGCAACGAAGAATTGAAATATAATAGTACGAAATACGACGCGTGGATAATAAAAAGAGTGATTGTTTAGTGTCACTTACTAAGAAGAAAAAACAAGGAGATAAAGATACATATTCTTGTTATTTTGTTGTCTTGATTTTTTTCGATCCCTTAGAGTAGCGACGTATGCACGAAATGAGAGAGAACATTACAAGCCAAATTAGAGACCCTCTAATCAGAGGTGCAACACAAGACAATTTGAGGCTTTGAGTCGATTTTTATTTTTATTTGTATGCAAGTAGTAGTTTTTAGAGAGTAAAAGAGTTCCACACAATAAAAGGAACAGAGAAAGGAGAATAAGAATTTCAACCTATCAGAAATCATGTATTGTGGAATATACAGTTCTGATAAGTTGAAATTCTTGTTCTCTGTTCCTCTTATTGCGGAATCCCTCACAGGGAGAGTAGCCATAGTAGGGGTATGCCGTTTAAGTTAGATGACTACAAAAGTCGCAGTACGCTTGTCACTTTGTGCTGCAATTTCTTCCTCAATTTTACAATTGGTAAGATCTTTGTAAGTGATACATATTATTAATCTTGGAAATATATACCTTCTTCTATTGTATATATATGTATATATTGTATATACATGAAATAAAACTATGAATTTTTATATTTCAGATATCTGAACAGGATTTGTGCATATTATGAAATGCCTGTCAGGTGCAGTGTTCCAAGATGCAAATTCTAATAAAGAAGAATATTGCTACACAACATTTACCTAAGATTTTAAACTGAAACAAAAATGGAATGACTGCCAGAATTTCTGATTAGAAACCTTCAAAATCAGCTATACTGTGTGAGATCAATACTGAAGCGTGCATACAAATGTTTTATAATATATCTCCCGTAAATACCAACAAAAATAACATCAATGTTATAATTTCTCACTCAATATCAATATATTAAATTCAGTAAAGCGAGTGTAACAGTTGCATAAGCGTTACATATCTAATTTCTGATGAATGAAAATGAATCTAAAAAATAAAAGATACACATTAGAGAAAAATATCTGTCCTACCAATTATCATAACATAACATCACAATATGTTAGAATTTTTCACGCAACTACGTAATCATTTCATATACTCGCATTTTCATCAATCCATTTTTGTCTCAACTTCGGATCTTGGGCAAATGTTATGCAGCAATATCCTTTTTTATTTGAGTTGTGCATCTGGAAGCATTTTAGCAGGCATTTTATAATATGCAAAAAAATCCTGATCTGAAATGTAAAAATTCGTAGTTTTATTTCATATATATATATATATATATA
>NW_017259200.1:193452-209828 GCF_001594045.1 Atta colombica
TTTCCAAGATCAATAATATGTATCACTTACAAAGACCTTACCAATTGAAAAATTAAGAAGGAAATTGCAGCACAAGATGACAAGCATACTGCGACTTTTGCAGTCATCTAACCTAAATGGCATAATCATCATGATTCTACGGCTTTGATGCCCATGTCCAATCAGAGGAAACCGAGTCACGTGATGCAATTACTCTTCCTGAGGCTTTCTAATAGTCTTAACAAAATCGATAACAAAGAAAAATATATTAGTATCTCTGTCTAACGCGGCGTTAGGTTAGGTTAGGTTATCGATTGATTGTTACATTGGAACTAATTAATTGCATTTGCTGTTCAGCAGAATTGACTAATCATGATTGATACTTAATTAACCGATTAGATTAATTGAAGTTGATGAGATCAATTCTATGTTTATGGGAATAATTCATCTTATTCCATCATGGATCTTGATGTCTAGTAATAATTATGGTGTAAGAAGTAAAATGTATTATTCCCACGGATGCACAATAGGTTGAAAATAGTGATCTGGGGAGATCTGTCAACCAATCAAGTTTTGATTTCATTTGCAGAAATTCACATGATTCATTCTGCAAATAAGTACACTGCAAATCAAGTACAATTTTGATTGATTGAACTCCGGCATTATGCGCAATAATTCACCTTATATAATTAATTCCATGGCAATAATCATTTGTAATACTCCTATTTTGCTAACGCAGCTTCTTTTTGGGAGTGGGAGATGTGCGAAAACAGCGAGATAGAGAATATTGGATTTCTCACTTCCACAGTGTACCTCGAGTGTGCGCATGCTCTAAGTAACAAAATCGCATTTTTGTTTCTTTTCTTTTTTTAACTACTTTTATATAAACAACAATGTTGGACATGCATATAATCATGCAGTTATTGAGATTCGATAATTTCGATTTGGCGCAACTCGCCAATCCGTCATGCTTATCTCACGTCATGCTTAGTGCCGAGACATTACCAATGTCTCCAGATATGTAATATGCATTACGCAATAAATATATGCGGACGCGGACCAGATGTATGTACATGATAAAATTGATTAGAAACGCGCGTACTGAAGCAGGTACACTATCTAAGTGAGAAGTAGATATCGTTTGCGTGATGTTTTCGCTCTTAATTGGCATTAGCAATATAGTAATATTATATATATGGTAATAATTCGCAAGTGTACTACTACACATTCATGGAGCAAGTGATTGAGTATTATACTAAAATTCAGATGTAAACATATTTTTGTTTTTTTTTTTCTTCATTTAGTCAGTTATTCCATCTTTTGGTAAATTTTACTTGTTGGGATTACTCAATCCCAACGCGCGAATTGCCAGATTTACCTAACAGGTAAAATTTACCAAAAGATGGAACAACCGGGCTTTAAATGCTTTTTTTTACTATACAATATATCGCTTCCTTACTTCAAAAGTGGTCCAACGTTGAAAAGAAGCAAAATTTTCGAGTGATTATTATTCGAGTGATTATTGATTAGGGATTGAACGAATTAAAAATTATTTTATTAATCATCATTATCATTAATAATGAATTTTTATATAACAAAAACGTTACAATTAAATAACAGGATTTTTTAAGGATTATGAAACGAAAATAATAAAAAAATTATTCTTGGTTATGTTAAAAGTTTATTCATTTGACCAATATTTAATTTGATTAATCAATAACTTCTTATGTTTAAAAATAATTTTTCTTCTTTTCTGGAAAATTCAATTTTTTTGTCACTTTTGAAGTAAAAAAGTTATATAATCTATGCAGTCTGTAAAGCTGTACACAATGCTCTATTAAACGCTGCGATTTATATGTGAACGTTAACAAGAAATACCTTTTTTTTTTTTTTTAAAGGTAATACTGTCAATGCAACAACTGGGAATAAACTACGATATAAAAATACCAGGTTCTAGTGTGAATTTAAAACGCACAACCGTACCGTCGAAACTTGCAATATTAAGAAGACAATTTATAACTTTTAGTAAAATGCAACAAAATGAAGTTGAGCAAATTACCACGTTATTTGTACAATATCTCAATAACAATATACGATAAAAGTGAATTTATATATTTTTTTGTTTTTTAATTTTAATATTACTTTACGCGCGCGCGCGTGTGTGTGTGTGTGTATGCGTGTATGTGTGTACACGAAGGTCTTTTGATAAGTTTGATAAATCTTTATAAAATGGTAACAATCCATTTGACGTGATTTGAAAATTATCTATCTTTAAACCCTTCCAGACCAAATGTTAGCTAGAATTGATGCGTTGTTCACGTTTGATAGTCATTTAAAGCGAATGACAAATTTAGTAGTTGCCGCGTACAAAAATAAAAAAAAAATGAATTCTGTGCAAAATTACAAAATTTGGTTTCAAATTGATTCCTCCTCCACTTTATTCCTCATTCACTTGATTTTGCATGGAAATTCGTTTCCTTTTTTATTTTTATACGCGGCAACTTAATTTCCTCATCTACTTAATTTCTCGCTCGCTTTAAACAACTATCAAATGTGAACAATACATTAATTTTGATTGAAATTTGATTTGGAACAATTTGGAGAATGGAATATTTCCCAGGTATGTCAAAAAGATTTACTCATAAAGATTTACCAGACTTATCGAATGACTCACATATATACAGGATGTTTTTAAATTCTCGCATACAGAGTACAAGATGTGATACTTTATGCTAAAACAAATATCTTGTATTACAGGAATTTAGAGAGACCCTGTATATATACACACATAGGACGTTTAGCGTGACGATTCGTATAATTTTTCAGATATTTCCGACAATTAAAAAAAAGTTGAAAGATGAATATTCATCTGTTTTATATAGATTACAACATGCAATAAAAAATTTAAAAAACATTTTCTTTATAAAAAAATCAAAGTCATCTTAAATTTTTTAAATACCATACAATTTTTTTTCATAATATTGTAGAGATCTTCAAGATAAATTCAAATCATTACTGAAATGTCACTTTTATTGATGTTTTATTTATATTTAATAAATTTGCAACATTATTTTTAACAGTAGTATTTACAACTTCTGACTAGACATAGAACATAAACACATATATGCATACATACATGTACTTATTTAATAAAATATGCAATAAAATTAATAAAAATGATATTTTGATAGTGATTTGAATTCGTTTTGAATATTATGGGAAAAAATTGTATGGCGCTATTTAAAAAATTCAAGATTACGAGTTTGATTTTTTTTTTATGAAAAAAACGTTTTTAAAATTTTTCCTTTAGTAAAATTGTAAGTTGTAGCCTGTATAAAACAAATGAATATTCACCTTTCAACTTTTTTTTAACTGTCGGAAGTGTCTGAAAAATCATACGGACTGTACATTGAACATCCTGTGGGTATACACACACACACACACACACACACACACACACACACACACACACACACACACACACACACACACACACACACACAATCTTATCACGCAATGATATCGCATAATTATACAATAATGAAAATCATTGGTTTGTAAATATTTATAAAACTTTTGTCAAAACATATGTTTTGACTTCAATCAAATTACTCATGATACAATAAACAAGAAATGTAATTAGATTAGATATTGTTTGCAGTTATGGTACACTGATTAATTTAAAAAAATAGTTCTATTATTTTCAAGGCATTATTGAAGTTACGAAAACAATCTCGTAGCGCCATTGAAAACTTTTTTGTATGAGTCTTTATATTAGAATGAGACAGATAAAGATATAAAAAAAGAAAAAATATAAGTCTTAAACAATCAGAACTAGTTCTCACATGTGAAACACGGCTGCACTTAAACAATAACATCTTAGTGTTCTTTCACTTCTTCAAGAAGAAAAAGTGCCATGCTGTAATCAATTCTCTTGTTCTTGCGCACTGTTAGTTTCACCTCCATTCTGATTGTGATTTACACCGTCCACATGTCCATTTGGTTTTCGACAAACAAAATACACGCTATTATATTCGCACTGTAACATACTATTAATATTCTGGGCATAACGCGTTTTCACTTTTGTCTCTTCTTTCTGAAAAAAAATACACTATAAGTCTGTGAACGTTTCAGGAATATCGTACGTAAAAATAAAATTTATTACCTCCAATTGAAAGCCAAAGCCTAGAATAACATCACGGATAGCATCATAACTTGGCTCGATCGAGTCTTCGTTTGGTAAATCGCTGAAATGATAGAGCAACGGTCCGAGATTTATCCAGACGCCTCCTGGCTTCAGGATCTTATAAATTGTCTCGATAAATTGTACAACGTTATTGGCACAGTCTATAAAGAAACATGTCGCGATGCAATCCCAATGGTTGCTTTCCGTATAAACCTGAAATAAATCATGTTGACTGAACAGATAATATTATGATTACTTAGTTAACGCAAAAAATATTTGTAGAGGAGACTTTAAAATTTTATTTTTAGAAAATAACTAATGATTTACTAACAAAGAATAAAATAAATTGTATATTTTTATTTTAAATTGTAAATTTTCAAATTATTTTAAAATTATTTGTAAAAAGATGTAATAATTAAAATATATTATCTTAATAATAAGCGAAAATGAAAACTTGTAGTATTGCACACACAAAAAGTATTCGTACTCTTTTATTTATACTAGAACAGAATAAGTATAAATAAATAATTAATATTTACTTTCTAAAAGATTTTTAAAAGATATTTTCTCTGTATAAATATTTTGTATTCATTGTGCATGTTATATATTCTTGTTTTAAAAATTACCTCTAAAAAATCACCCGCGGTCATAGAGAATTGCGCATTTCCTGGAAGATCGCTCGGGCTTACGTCGGGGAAAGAAACCGCTTGCGTCTGGTGCTCAGGTTTCAAGTTATTCATATATTGATGTACCCATGGATGTACTTGATACAAGTTTATATCTCTACATCTATTACAAAAGGAAAAATTGTGACAAAAGATGCGAAAATGATTATTTGCCTTGTTACTTACTTGTTTAATACAAAGTTTGATGCAAACAGCATAAATAGGGAAAATTCATTTCCTTGGCAGGTATATCCACACTTCGCAATTTCAAAAGCAAGACGGCCTAATCCTGCACCAGGTACTAAAATATGCACGTCCGATGGTTTACTGGAAATTCAACTATCATTTGATATTTCTTTCAATCATGTCTCGGTGTGGCTTACAAAAGAAACTTTTGAAATATTTTCAACTGTAATTTCATCAAAGGTTCATCCTGTATGTTAATTTAGTGTATCCTTTGATGAAAAGGCAGCTTAAAGTCTTATAAGCTTTAATAGATTTTGCAAGTTTCTCTTGATTTTGCTTTTTTGTGTTTCCTATATTACAATAATTGCTTGTATAATAATTATGAATTATCATACCAATTCTCCAATGGAAATTGATATAATATTTCGTCTACAATTAGCTGATAACACGCTTTTCGTTCCTCAGCACCTTCTACACTCCAGTCCCGTACCAATTGCTTAATGGTAGCTTGTACTTTCTCTTGATCCGACATTACAGGCCTTAGATTTAGCGTCTGTAATGAAATCTATTTTACATAATAGAACAATATCACAGAGATAGCATAGTTTGAGCAGAGTTGGATAAGTTAACTTTTTTTTTTAAATTAAGTCTAGTTAAAGTTAATAGTTTTGAAAATTAAAAATTTTTCAATATGAACTTGTATTTAAATAGTCCATATTGAAATTAATTGAAGTAGAAGTTACATTAATAAAGAAAGTAATTGAAAAATTAACAGTTAAATTTGGTCTGAATGAACATTAAAGAAAAAATTTGATCATTTTTTCATAATTTTTTATATTTTTCCTTTCTCATAATCTTATTTATCCATTAAAGAATCACTAGTTATTTTTGTCTACAACTAATGATTAAACAATAAAAGATATAAAATTTCTAAATTATACTATTAATCTTATCTAAATTATACTATTATTCTCTCACATTAGATTTAAAGGTTGACTTCTAAAAAGTCAAAAAGTTAATAGTTACCGATAAAATTAATTTTTTAAATTTAACTTTTAACTTTTTAACGTAGCACTATTCCCACCCTATGTTGAAATAATTAAAATTAAATTTAACCAAAGTATATCCCATGTAGCATACATCTTCAAGGAATATCTAGAGAATGTCCTATGTCCTAAGGACATTTCCCAGATAAAATATGTTGCATGGATATAATAAAAATATCAAAATATATTTCAAAATATATTAATATTATATTGTATAAAAAAACTATTAAACTAATTAAATTCTATCTATGTGCGATAAATAAAACGTTAGGTAATATCTCTTACATTGTCAACTTGAGCAGTAGTTGGACATACGTTTTCAAATATATGGGCTACATCTTTTATTATGAGTTTTATGATCTGGTCATTGTTCTCGATACACCGTTTGACCTCTTGTAAATGTTCCTTATACTTTGACAAAAGTTTCTGATGATGTTGCGGTAGACTAAGAAAATAAGATTCTGTTTTTCTCACTCTTAGCAAGGAGTGTGTCCTGCACAAAAAACAGAAATTAAACAAACAGAAGAATTCCTGCATGCATCGAATTGCCAACGTTATTTACATATTATGATAAAAAAAATATCACGAGAGTGACCTCTGAATAGTAATCGCTTACAAATCGAATCTTCGCAATGAACGATAATTAATGCAATATGTCTTTCCAGTGACTCTTGAGCAATAATAAAAAGGAAAACTGGAATTCAAGACTATAGTTGTCATACCGGTTCTCGCCATCGACATCGGCATGAAGGAATAAGAAGGAATGAAATTTGAGAGAAAATGAGAAGAAAAGTGAGCGACTCAAGACTGGAGCCGCGGCACTCACTTGTAATATCTAAACGCAGAGACGATTCTCTGAAAGTGCTTTCGCTCCTCTTCATCCTCGTAACTATTGTGCATTCTTCTCGGATGCGAACTCGCAGTCGTGTCCATCGCTTCCATCTTTAATATACGACTTTCCGCGGGCCGCGGGGGTCTTATTTTATAACGAATACTACCTCTCGCTCCGCGTGCCGGAGAGCGTTTGGGTTAGAGTTGGAGAATTTACAGTTCTTTCATACGGCGCCGGCGGTAGCCGCTCCCCGTTCGCACCTTCTGTACCCGAAGCAACGAGAGAGGTGTATGTATACACGAGCGCTAGTAAGGAAGGAAGACGTAACGCAGAAGGTGTAGCTGATGGAGATAATATCATCGATATTCCCTTTTGCGTATTTTTCGCGGTTATAATGAAATAAACATTAATCGAAGGAAAGAAAGGTTATGGGGGATATGGAACGCTTGTCTAAAATGAACGGATCTCGGGAGAATACGATAGGTTCTCGTTGTTTTGTTAACTTTAAACTCTTCAATTTCAAACTATCATAAGTTTCCCCTACTCCAAGCCAACTCAGCTGGTTTTAGAGTTCAATATTTATAAGAGAAGCGCTGATGTTAAGTGTCCTGATTGATCATTGCAATCACGTGATTAGCAGCCAATCATGAATTTATTTCTTATATATTCTGTATATTTAAAATTTTAAAATGGTTGCTGAGTGGATAATTGATGAATTTCACAGACCTAGTATTTCTAAACTTCGCATTCGAAGAGTAGGGATAGTACTCATTTTAAACGTTTCAAAACGTCCCCTTCGAGGAAAATTTTACTCAAAATATATAGTACATGTAACGTATACTATAGCATATAGAGTAAAATCTTCAGAGAGGAAGGTTTTGAAACATAGCCTTAGAAAAAGTGTGTTCATTGACAAAAGTTTGAGTTCATCGATATATAGGCCTAGTTTACATAATGCACTTGATACGAATACTAATTAACTTTCTATTGAATGATCTTAATTTCGATATAATGATATAAAGAGAGTTCCGTGTCCGTTTACTTTAAGCTGGAAGGCTTGGCCGGTTCCCCGGTTTCGAACTAACCTATGGTGTGATACGAAATTAGCGATTCCGTATGAAAGAGGATCGTAGCCGATGTAGATTTGTCCAAGTTAGTACTGATTGGTTAAAGGCGAGCGCTAGATATTCCGATTATAGTGGATTATAGTGGATTCCAAATCATTCCACGGTTGCTCTCCCGCTCTCCTTAGATAAGCGACGAATCTTTCTAATACTTCGGGACACTTGCGACGGGTGTTGAATGACAGTTAATACAGAACATGCACTACAGGATTCAAAACATTCAAGAAGCCCCAAATAAATATAATGGCCTCTTGATAATTTCTTTTTTCGTTTTCCGATGCGGAAATATAACATTCAGGATATTTGATGGTATCGCTTTCCCTATATTGAAAAAATACCGAAGATGCAACATGCACTAAAGCATTATAAACGTGAGTATCCATTTTTACTCCTTTCTCCACTCCTTGCTCTGTTCCCGCTGAGCTGAGAAGATTATGGTCTTATAGATTATACTTCTAAGCTGTTGGAAACCTTGTAGCTTCGTATTTATGTATTTCCACACTTCGAAATTTTACCATAAGAGAAAAAAGGATATAAAAAAATTGAAATATTATATATTAACGAGGCAAAAAAATTTTTAAATGTTACGTTGCGGTAAACTGTATCAATAGATTAGAAAAAGGTATTCGATTATTTAAATTTCCTGCAGATAATATTCGTTGACAACTTCCTATAAAATAAATACATGACTTGTGAACAAACATCACTATACTTCCTCGCAGATGAGAAATTTCAATCCTTTTCTTCCAATTGACATACATATTTGGCACTTTATCTAAAAATAACCTGAACACCAGACACTCTTCTTTCTAATGCACTAATATTACGATAGATATTCAACTAATTTTGCAAAAATGGAATGAAAGGAGCTACAAAATTTCAAGCAGCAAATCATAACCTGCAATAACCATAACCTATCACAGCTCAATGATGGAATGGGGAAAGAGCAAGGAGTAGAAAAAGAAATAAAAACGCGAATATCTACGTTTTTAGTGCTCTACATGCACTATGTTACCAATCGCCTACGTGAACTAATCGCCAAGATTCGAATGTCGATGGATGCACGCAAATGCGAATACGTGGGAACACATGTTAAAGGCAATTCATTGGCGGCAATTGTCGGAATGTAGAAAGAAGCTTTTTTACCTTGAAATGTCCGATCGAATGTTCTCTAGTATTCCCGAATGTTTCTCAGAAAGAAATGATATCAAGAAATTTATTCGCGTCGCATGCTCCAATATGCTCCTATCATAACTCTTTCTCACTCCAATGCCCTCATTAGAGTGAATAGGAACTATGACAGGAGCATGTTGGAGCATGCAACGCGAACAAACCTATAGTCTACTACTCCTTAGGCGAATTTAGCTGCTGATTCGGATCGCACCAATAGATCGCACGCGCGATCGCTTTTGTTAATATTTGATAGCGATTATATTATTGTTAGTGTAGGATGAATTAGCTAAGAGAATGGAGATGTCTACGAAATGCATACTCGAATGAGATTAATTATATATTTAATAATAATCCCTACACTAGTTATTTTTAATAACTAATTTTATATGAGGACAGATTTAATTCCAGTTAAAGTTATAATTTATAAGTTAGAACTTATGATTTAGAAATTGAATTATAATATTTTAGATTTAAAATTAGAATCGGAATTCTTAGATTTAGAAATTGAAATGCAAGACAATCGTTCAAAGTTTTACGAGTTTTTTTTTTAGTATTATGTTCGCACGCGTTTAAAGTCTAGAGCGGACGGAGATTGATCAGACAATGGAAGGAGCCGATATTTTGCGCGTGGTCGCTCTGGAGTGCGTTCCGTTTCTTGCATGAAATGCATGAATATTTAGTGCATGGTATGAAGTGCAGGATATGTTCTGTTTTTCCAATACATTCCATGCGGTTTTAGTAACGAATTCATGCAGTGAACGATAATTTAAAATTCACTGAACTACAAATGCATTCAATAATTATTGTTACATCTTCTTACATTTTTTACAGATTATTCTTACATATATTCAGACACTTATAACAAAATCCGAAGTCGATTCACTGAGAAGCAACTTGAAGTTATAAGAGTTTAAAATATAGGTAAGGATTTTAAGGTTAGATTTGAGATATTGTCACTGTCAAAAATTTTTCATTTTTTTCAGAAATAATTAGCAATAGAAATTCAAAAATACATTTCTGCATTTTAGTTATGAGTAAATGATAAGATTCTGCATACAATCTTTATTATTCAAATCATATGAAAATAGCACATATTCGTCAAAATCAAATTTTAGGAACTTTTTGCTATAATTATATATATAAGACATCCTTAAAGTCCGTTATTTTTACTTTACCTATTTTATAAGGATATGACTAATGTAACCTCTATCATAATCTACTATTTTATATTCAGGAATTTAAAATGATATGAAAAATAACAGTAATATAACAATATATTAATTTTTCAGTATCATATAAATCAGGGACTAAAAATTGATATTCTATAGCGATATACGCAAAACCGAGATCCAAATACCAGTATTGGATATTAAATACCGATTCAACCGAAATTTTTATAATATTAATTTACGCATAATTTTTCAGTAATATTCTATAATATCGTATATATATATATTATATAATATACATATATATGAAATGTTAAATTAAAAAAATTTTTGGATATCCTATTTACGTATCTTTAATCTTTATATGATTTTGAGTACATTCGCCCCAGCCGAATTATAATTTCAGTTTTGCGCTAAAATTGTTGAATGCATGAACTATCTTAGCTCGAGAGATGAGGCACTTCATGCGGTCTCATGCACCGGAAGAGGCGGGATCATGCAATTGGCGGTAGGTTGAATCATGCATGCAGCGAGTGTGCATGAAGAGAAATAGAACTTCTATGTACATCACGCAAGAAACGTATCTCTGGATGCCAGAGATCCTAAAAAGAGAGACTCGTCACGTGACTATGGTGTGATTGGCTGTGGTCTGGATCGCATACATATGCTCCATGAACATGTATTATAACCTGACAGAATATATTATGTATGTTGAAGCAGCTTGTGTTGTCTATTGTTCTGACTATTTTTGGTAAGTTAATTTATCAGATCTATGTAAAATTGTGAGAAAAAGCAATGTATATATTGTCACGAATAAGCTTTAAATTAATAAACGCCTCATAGTTAAAAATAAAGTACGGAAGTTAGATACCTGTTTCATTAATAATGTGATTCTCTTGTAGATTTGGATTTTTATATATTTTGGAGGTATCACATACATGTTGTGCAGCGAGATGTTTCAATAAATCCAGTGATGGATATATTATTATAGGTGTACAACTTTGCTTCCGCCGTTTTCCTATAGATGGCTTTAGCGATAAGTGGTGATCGAAATAAATAGATCATAGACGTCATACAATAAACTTGGACATCTGTCAACATAATTCCATAGAAACATTAGTCGATTTGTGTCTGCATCATAAAGTTATTCTCGATTGAAAATGTCAGTTTACGAGTCAAATTCTCGTCATTGCGGGAGGTTTTAATTTTTTACTTCAAGATTTCTTGAAGAAATCTACGGCTGAGGCTCATCGAATACTTATGCTCTCAAATACTTATGGTGAGGCCGCTATTAGTGAAAGAATGTGTCGTGAGTGGTTTCAACGCTTCAAGAATAGTGATTTTGACGTCCAAGGTCATGCTCTGTATTTGGTGGGACCAGCTCGGCGTAGTGTATTATGAACTATTAAAACCGACTGAAATAATCACAGGCGATCGGTATCGAACGCAATTGATGCATTTGAGACGAGCATTGAAAGACAAACGGCTGCAATACAACGAGAGACACGATAAAGTGATTTTGCAGCATGACAATGCCCCATGTTGCGAAAGTGGTCAAGACATACTTGGAAACGTTGAAATGGGAAGTCCTATACCACCCGCCGTATTCTCCAGACGCTCCTTCTGACTATCACTTGTTTCGATCAATGGCACATGGCCTGACTGATCAGCACTTTCGGTCTTATGAAGAAGTAAAAAATTGGATCGATTCATGGATAGCCTCAAAAGATGACCAGTTTTTTCGACGCGGGATTCGTACGCTATCCGAAAGATGGGAGAAAGTAGTGGCCAGCGATGGACAATACTTTGAATCATAAATGTATAACCAGTTTTTTACAATAAAGCCTTGAATTTCGGAAAAAAAACGGCGGAAGCAAAATTGTACACATATACTCGGACGATGACAATGACTTCCTCATTTGACGAGAATTTCTTCCCACCGAGCCAAGTTTTTAAGTTTGGAAACAGAAAGAAGTCACACGGAGTCAAATCCAGAGAATAGGGTGGATGAGGAATCAATTCATAGCCCAATTCGTAGTTTTGTCATT
Organism: Atta colombica; assembly: GCF_001594045.1. NCBI lineage: Eukaryota > Metazoa > Arthropoda > Insecta > Hymenoptera > Formicidae > Atta > Atta colombica. The sequence goes on from NW_017259200.1 coordinate 205,861, forward strand.
GCAACGGTCGACTTGTGGAACGGTGCGTTGTCTTGATGGAATAGCACGTAGAATAACTTTATGATGCAGACACAAATCGACTAATGTTTCTATGGGGTTATGTTGACAGATGCCCAAGTTTATTGTATGATGTCTATGATCTATTTATTTCGACCACCATTTACCGCTAAAGCCATCTATAGGAAAACGGCGGAAGCAAAGTTGTACACCTAATATTTTGCAGATTTTGAGACAGCCTACTTCAAATGACTACCAAATGTGAACTATGCGTCCTTTCTGGCTGAAATTTCATCTGAAGGGGTTCGAAGAGTGGATCTTTCGAAATGTCACGTCATCAAATGGAGCGCCATTTCATGGAAATTTACCAAACTTATCAAACGCCTCACGTATATAGATATAGTATATTCCTATAGGGGTGACCAAGAAAAGGCAACAAATTATAAAGAGATATCATTGTTATGCACAGCGTACCAATTGTATGCAGAGATGCTGAAAAATAGACTAGAGAAAGAGGCAGAGGAGAAAAGAATGATCCTAGAAACTTAAACAGGTTTCAGAAGAGGAAAGTCAATGATCGATAATATGTTCATGATAATGCACATCATACAAAGGGAAGGCAAGAAAAGAAAAGATGGGAAAGTTTTCATGATGTTTGCGGATCTGAAAATTGCCTTTGACAAGGTAGACAAATTATGGGACTGCTTGAGGGAGAAAGGAATAAGAGAGAGCTTAGTTAGAAGAATTGAGAAGACCTACGAAGGAATAGAGGTAACGGTTAGAACGAAGCTAGGAGATACTGAAAGTTTTGTAACGAAAAGAGGCGTAAAGCAGGGATGTGTGATGAGTCTTTTTCAATTTGTACATCGCAGACTTAGACGAAAAATTTAGAGGCAGAGGTATAGATAAACAAAAGATTTGGAATCTTGCGTATGCGGATGATATAATTCTATTGGCAAAAAATAGGAAAGCCCTGCAGGATATCATAGGAAGTTTTAGGAGAGGAAAAGAAATTAGAGCTATGTACAAAAAAAAACTAAGGTATTGGTATGTAATAAGAGAGAAAGAGAGAAAATGGAAATATCGAAATGGGGTAAAAAGGAGATAAAAGAGATGCAGGAATTTAAGTATAAGCTTTACTTTGAATAGATGAATAGATGAGATGATTGAAATGATGCAACTGTAAAGATCACACGGAATTAAGTAGAAGATGGCGACAAGAAAAGTATGGGGTTTAGGTGAAAGGATGTGCAGGAATGATTTCAGGAGAAGATGGATCTTATTTAAATATTTGGTACAAAGTGTTATGGCTTATGTAGAAATATGAAGTAGAAATATGGGATTGGGAGGAGAAAGAGGAATTGGAAAAGGTTATGATAGATTATATAAGATGGATGTTTAGTTTGGACTGCACACTAAGGTATTTAATTATGAAGAAGCTTCTTATGGATAAGCTCAGGGTAGAATGGGAAATAAGAGCAAGGACATTTAAGCATATAAAATAAAATCAGGAAGGGTAGGAAATTTGACAAATAAAAGTTGGAAAGAAAAGAAGAAGAATGATTAAGGGGATGTATAGGAAAGGAGGAGGTATTACAATAGGAACGGATAGGATATAGAAGCAAAGGAAGTGATATATGGGGAGGAAGGTTTTGAGGATCAATTAATAAATACAGAAAGAGAGGTGGCAAAGACAGTGGGAGGACGATAAAATCCAAAAGGCAAGACATAACGAGAGATATAAGGAAATAAAGATGGAAAGATGGAAGACAAATGGCAAGATCCCAGAGTATTTGAAAAAAGATAATTTAGGGGAAGGAAAAAGAGGAGAAGAGATAAGAATCTTGTTCAAATTAAGATATGGGAATTTAAAGGAAGATAATAAATACTGGGTAAAAGAGTATAGGAAAAAATACAGGGTGCGTCAGATATTTGAGGTATTACACTCACATATGTGCTTATCACTTTACAGCAATATATTTTTCTTTCTTTTTTCCTTTCAATCATAAATGGAGGACAATAAGCTAACTCATGAAATGAAAAGGCACGCTGTTATCGTCGCTATACACGCGAATCACAGCGATTTTGAAATCTCCATATTTTTGAATCTTGCCCGATCGTTTGTTCACAAAGTTCGTCGAGAGTTAGAAGTATCTGATGACAAGCGCAAAAAACATAAAGCACGTTCAGACACAGTTAGAACATCACAGTTTGTGCAGCAAGTCCAGGGCATTATTGATGAAGACCCTTCAAAGTCCATAAGGGCCATATCGAGAGATCTTCAGATTTCTGAGTGCACAATCCGTCGCATTGTCCACGAAGACATCCGGTACAAGTCACACGTGATGCGCAAAGGTCAGTTTATGTCTGCACGCACTCGAAAACAGCGATTCATCCGGGCACAACGACTTCTATGCAAGTTAAAACATTCTGAAATCTCGGATATGCTCTGGTTTTATTCTGACAAAAAAAATTTTGATCAGGATCAAAAAGTAAATCGACGAAATGATAGGTGGCTATCCTTCAGAAGTTTCTCATGTTATGCACACAAAGTTTCCGGCAACTGTCATGGTTTTGGGAGTGGTGAGCAATGAAGGACACATCATGCCACCCCACTTCTTTTCCAAGGACTTCGGGTGAATGCTGCTGCTTACATTGCGGTTTTGGAAGCAGTTGTGAAACCCTAGATAGATAGCGTGCGTGATGAAAGAACATACGTATTCCAATAGGACTCCTTCATATAAAGCCACGACGACGCAAGATTGGGTGTCCTGCATGATCACATAACCCCAAACATGTGGCCACCTAGCTCCCCTGATCTTAATCCTTTAGATTACTATGTATGGGGCGTTGTAGAACGGGAGACAATAAACATCCCCATAACACAATTGATTCCCTCAGAGCAACTATTACCAGAGTAATGATGCATAAGGATCCTTTGATTCGAGCATGCAAACGTTTTCAGCAGAGAATTAAAGCTGTTATTGCTGCTGAAGGCGATTTTATCGAATAACTGTATAGCCTACGAGTTACTTACTTTGCTGTAAAAAATTCAATAAAATACAATAAGTTTTCTAAGAAATATACAAATTTTAGTTTTATAGTCAATATGTCCTCAAATACCTAACGCACCCTATATTCTGTAATATATATATATATTCTGTGGGAAAAGATAATTTAAAGCACTACGTAGAGGAATATTCGGAAATAAGAGAAAGATTTAACTAGGTAAATTAGGAAAAGATAAGGAAAAGATTTTAAGGAAACTGTGTGATAAGAGAAAGAGCTGTGTGAAAGAGTTAGATGAGATGAAAGGGAAAATAATAATAATAAAATAAATTATGGAAAGAGAGGGAGGTAGTAAAAAGAATGAAATTTGAACCAAAAGAAGACAAGGAAGAAATGTGTAGGTAGAGGGAAGGTATGGAGAGAAAAGAAAAATAAGGTGAACTAAGGAATAAGTAAGAAATAAATATGTGATAATAATTATAGCTAGTAAGATAAGTCTGTGATATGAGATGAGAACGTATGGTATTGAACGAGAGTATACATTAGAAATAGATATAACTAAAAGAGAAAAGCGGATAAAGCGAAAAGGAATAAAATGAAATAATGTAGATAAAAAAGCGAAGTCAGAGGATCTAATCAGAAAAGTAGGGAAATAAAGGGATAAGCAAAAATTTTTCTAAAACTTTATAATAATATAGGTGCGACAGCTTGCGGACGAGGTATGGATGTATGAATGAGTTAGAATTTTATGTAAACCAAATCCCCTTCTTACGCTAAAGTGTAATAAAATTCTATCTATTAATGTACTACTACTGCTACTACAGTAGTATTACTGATACACAATAGTGTCAATGCTGAGCCAGTAGTGTTACTACTGTAGTAGTATATGACGACATATGACGTAACATAGAACTACTTCCAGTAATTATAATATTTAGTATAAAAAATTTATTAGAGTAAAA
>NW_017259200.1:209928-226815 GCF_001594045.1 Atta colombica
TATAGAAATCATCATTTGTTCAGCAGAGAAAATTAATCAGTTAGCGCTTAGTGATTCTTTAATTCGATTGATTACTACATTTAGATTTAACGAAGAACTAAAAAAATCAATAATATTAAAAAATCAATGGGTACATCCAGAAGCACGACCGCTCAATGAGCTCTTGCGTCTGATTGGCATATTTGGTTAGATCTAAAAATATAGTCCAAACAGATACAAGAGTTCAGTGAGCGGTCATGCTTCTGGACGCACCTATGACTCGCTGAGCGGTCGTAGTATTGAATGCACCTTTTAGTATATTCTTCTATCTAAAATTCTAATTGGATGGCTAAAAGAATATATCAATGGCTGCATTCAGCAGAATACAACAGTTGCAACCGTTTTATAATTCTCTGAGATAGAACCTTTCTTCTTGATCTAAAAGCACAATCCAATCAGCGCGAAAAAAACTTTCAACAGTTGCAAAATAAATATTCTGCTGAACGCAGCCAATAACAGCAAGCGCTCACTGTTGAGTCCGCTAAACGCAACCAATGGTCGCGTTCAGTAGACACAATTGTTTCGTAATGGATCCTCGCTGCTATTGATGTATTCTTTTAGATTATTCAATCAACATTTTAGATCTGGAAGTATACATCAATAGCAGCGAATGTTCATTCAAATATTGAGTCCACTGAACGCAGCCATTGATGCAAATACATTGTGCCAATCTATTTGCAATATTACAACATTGCAATGAGATATATCTGTAATCATTTTGCAATCTTTCTGTGCTGGGTAGTAAACACTGGTAAATACCTCGCTCAAAAACGATAATATATTCATATAGATATGCATAGGTTGGAATATCCCCACTATTGGGCACGTGACCTCTTTTAGTTTCCGTATTTCCGGTACTACAATCCTAGGTAGTGCCAAGGGCCTTGTCGGTTGTCCCCCCACTTCTAAGTGGGAGAAGAGAGAAGTTTATACAATTCAGTGCAATTGTACCCTTTGCCCCCTGTCTCTGGTGCGGTGGATTCGTGTTGAATCGTGTTGCGTGCATCAGTGTGCATACGACGTTCGTTCATTCATCCGTCCGTTGTGTAATTTTAGTGATTTGTCGTCGTGCGTCGTACAAAGTGGTGTCACGAGGATCCGCGGGCTTCGAGGTTCATGGGCGTGTGCCACCGTTCCGCCGTCAGTTTGTAAGGAAGACACCGATTTTTTTACCGCCCCGCCCCGCTGCAACTCGATGCCCTCGATATCCTCGTGCAGAGCGATCCCATTTCCCGTCCCGTTTGCAGACGTGGTAAATTTTACGATGTAAACGAAGCAGCGGAGAGGCAAGAGAAAATCCCCTCGCGTTTTGTCCTATTCCTCTCCGTTCCTCTTCAGTCAAGAAGGGTGGATCGCCCAGGTGGATCGCCGAGGGAGAGAAGAGCGCGAGGAGATCCCCATTCGGGAGTCTTGTTTTGACGTGACATCGACGTTTAGATTTGAGTGCAGTTGACAGTCCGGAAAACAAGCATGTCGGGCGCGCCGCAAATGTCCAGTGGACTCAGCAAGCTAAAAAAGAAGCACTTCCGGGTGAAGCACCAGAAGGTTAAGCTGTTCCGTGCGAACGAGCCGCTGCTCAGTGTGTTTATGTGGGGCGTTAATCACACGGTAAGTGATGGAGGCGGCGCGCAATTCGCACCGCGTGCGCTCCAATGTCGCGTGTCGATGTTTTTCGCTGTTCGACAAACGTCATCGTCATTTTTCTATTTTCATTGCGCGTCCGCGTATTCTCCCGCCCGTCGCAGATCTTTGCGACGTCATCCATTAATGCCTGTTCTACAATAAGTTCGCAAGCTGTAAACCATAAAAAAATCATAAAGGCTTTAATAGAACAATGTAATAAGTATACGTCGTCGAATCGCTTAATAATGCCGTATAATTGTGTCAATTGTTTTTAAATTATTTTTAATTCCATATCACATACCTGTACATAGATACTTGGCCAAGTGTTAAGCCTCCTTCAAACTTACTCTGGCATTTTTTGTTGCCTGATAATAAATCAGTTGAACTTGATTAATGAACCTTAATTAATTAATAATTAACGTTTCAGAAATAAATCGTATAATTGTTATGTCTGCTGTATTACAGATAAATGAACTTAGTCATGTTAACATTCCAGTAATGCTCTTGCCAGATGATTTTAGAGCTTACAGCAAGTTGAAAGTAGATAATCATCTTTTCAACAAGTAAGTTTATCTTTTCTCTCTTTTCATGTGTGTATTTGTGTGTCATACAATTGCATGTAATATTGATTCTTTCTCTCGGTTGATTTCTTCATGTTTTATTAAAAGTTTCTTCAAAAATAACACGATTAAAAAAATAAATTTTCCAGATAAGAGAAAAAATTATTTTTTAACTTGACAGAAAATTACTAATTACTAGTCAAATAATATTGACCAAAAGAATATACCTACTCTTAATATGCTCAAAGTCATATTTTTATCATTTTCATTTCACAACTCTTGAAAAACGTTTTTTGAATGTTGTCAATTTTGATAATACTTTATGAAATTAGTTTTTTATTTTTTTATTTTCGATGATTGATAGGGTTTACTTAACTCATTCATGGTAACAACTCAAAAAGTTATTTTTTAAATAAGAGAGAAATCTTACATCTTGGTCCACATATAATATATCCATACTAATTGTGAACATACAAGTCCATACTATTTCTAAATATATTCGAGTTCGACTGTTTCTAAATATTCCCATATAACTCTATATGGAATAATCTTAGAAATATATTTAGGCTATATTATGTATTTAGGCATATATAATATATTGCCTATATTTTACGTACATACATATGTAGACATAATTAATAATTAGTTAATAACTCTCAATATGTGTACACATGTCTATGAAACACTCGATACTGACAACTGTTTAATTTTAGATTTGTTTACACTAATAGATAAAGCCACAGGATAATACTTGTAATACTGCAGATACTTGCTTATGCAATCTATTCTTTTTTTTTGTGCAGAGAGAATATGCCCTCCCACTTCAAAATCAAAGAATATTGTCCGTTAGTCTTTAGGAATTTGCGAGAAAGGTTTGGAATAGATGATTTGGATTACAAGGAATCAATGACAAGGTAATATCTTTGTGTTGATTATTCTCACTAAATTTTGATGTATCCAATATAACACTGTACAATACACAACAAATGCACTGTTACTACATAAAATTGAAAATTCGCTTTCATGGTTGCACAATGATATTGTTCATCGCAATTGAATTAGGGATGGACAGGTTACTGAAATGGCTTTGTAATATAAGAATTTTAATGTGGTAGATGTCGGGTGTTTAATCCTTCGCGAGCAAAGCAACAAACGGATTTGGTCGATGGAATAGGCAGAAGAACTCGTCAATTGGTTCAGCGCGCCGCTACCGTCCCATCGATTACCCTTTCCTCTCCTTCTTCTGCCTCCTCGCACAATTCTATTCTAAACAAACCGCTGTGTACCTACAGTCTTAAACCGAAACGCCTGAGGTTAGCGAAACTTGATTTTGCTATGCTGTGCGTTTTCGTTGTTTCTAACAAACTTAAAGACCTACCAAAGATCGAGAACGGACGTGACTAAGCATAATAATTCGATAATATACATATCTCAATGATTGCTTGATTTAAATTGTAATTTAAAACTCGGAATTAGTTACCATTGAAAGCTTTTCCACGATTTAAAGCATGGTGAGAGGATGTTTTAGTCGAAATCATAAAAATATCGCTTGACGAGTTAACCAAGATATTAACAAATCGAGTGCTTTATATAATATCAACGGTGATAATGATGAAAATAATGATAACAGTCATATCATCCTATTGATTATAATAATAGTGTGAAAAGGGAAATAAATATTTTAATTTTAATTTATAATTGTTAATTAATATTCTTGTATTAATGTAATTAATGATGACTCCAACATAGTTGCTTTACATCAGCCAGATATTCGGCTTCAAAAACCCATCGATTATCTAATATACCGCTCTTGACAATTCATCATTTATATTTACCAAGATTATGCCAACGGTCATTCGAATTGAAGTATTGTTTGATCTTTTATAAATGCACATCCACATATATACCCAAGATGCGATTTGCGCATTTCTTCTTCCAGATCTCAACCAGTGCTTGACGATTCATCTGGGAAGAGTGGTGCAAAATTTTATCAATCTTATGACAAATTGTTTATAATTAAAACCCTCACGAGCGAGGAAGTGGAAAGGATGCATTCGTTCTTGAAACATTATCATCCCGTAAGTATAATCGGAAGTAAATGTCATGAAGATTCAAGATTACACGCGCGGACATTGCATTGCAGTATATTGTTGAACGACATGGAAAGACACTGCTACCGCAATACCTGGGAATGTACCGATTGACTGTTGACGGCGTCGAGTACTATGTAGTTGCCATAAGGAATGTATTCTCGAATCATCTGACGACGCACAAGAAATTCGACTTAAAAGGCTCGACGGTAGATCGAGAAGCGTCAGATAAAGAGAAAGAGAAGGATCTCCCTACCTACAAGGATAACGATTTCGTTAAAGAGGGTATGAAGATTTACATCGGAGAAGAAGCCAAAACTAAGCTAATAGAAACACTAACCGCTGATGTAGATGTAAGTATTTATATAAGAATATAAATTTTGATCACACAAAAGATTTTGTACTATGATGAGAAATATTTTAATAGTTATCTTGAATTATTTATCGAAATAAAAATTGGCTTCAAATTTGTGAAAGACTTCGAAGTATCCAAAATGATAATCTGTCTCCATAGTTCTTAACAAGATTACACTTGATGGATTACTCCTTGCTACTTGGCTTACATGATTGTGCGCGCGCCGAGCAAGAGAGCAGAGAACGTGCAGAAAGAGAGGATGATGAGGACAATCATGAAGAAGAGGACGACAGCGAGTCAGGTAGCGGACTGGAGTCTCGAGGTCCATTGGCAGAGTGAGTGGATATTTTTTCTACTCTTCTTTTGGACGAAAACTAGTTCAGTTTCCATTTGATTTATTCGATGTCATTCATTTGTTTGCAGCCGCTTATGGAGTTGGAGTGGCGTCGGTCACACGGTTACCAATATGGCAACACCTCCTGAGTCACCACATGCAGCGTTAATGCGTGACACCAGTTTACAGTACGAAGATGCGATAATACCTGAGCTAGATATTTACGCTATTCCTAGTAAAGAAGGTACTTTTTCTAGATATACTGATAATCGTGCATTAAAGTGAATATATAGAATACAATTCGTGATTGAAATTTTAATAATATATTTCTGATTTAAAAATAAGACAAAAATCCTAATACCAAAATGTCAAGACTAATAATTTTTAAATTAATTCATTATATTCTTATTATTTTTAATATCCTGTAATATTTTATTTATGTTATGTATATTGCATATGTAATTATTTTCTAAGTTTAAACATGATTAATGAAGTATTTCAATACTATTGTATATGTTATTACTTCCAATCTCACATGAGGTGAACCGAACATCACATACATACAAACATCCGTTTGTATGATGTATTGTCCCTGAGCAAAAATGTCAGCTCTGTGATTAGTTAACTTTAATCGCTATTAATTTGAAAACTTATAATTTCGACATTAATATTGGTATTAGGAATTACCTTTAAGTCAGGAATATGTTAATAAAATTCTGGTCATGAATTATGGAACACTGCGTGCGTGTGTGTATGTATATGCGCGTGTGTATAAAATTATCCACATATAATATTAAACCACATATATTTTCATAGGTGCTCCCACAAAGGAGATTTATTTTTTGGCCATAATAGACGTGCTGACGCATTATGGTGTACGTAAACAAGCGGCGAAAGCGGCAAAGACCGTCAAATATGGTGCTAACGTTGACGGTATATCCACCTGTGATCCAGAACAATATGGCAAACGATTTATAGAGTTCATGAGCAAAGCCATAGAGTAAAAAGTATTATTAATCGTTGTGCATAAAATAATGAATTTACGACGATATTACTGTTTACTGTGTATGGTCGGAGTGAAATCGAAATCGCAAATCGAAAAAGGGAAAGTAAAACAGTTCTGGAGGTTAAATTGTTGCAGTCTCCGTTCGGTTTGCTTTTCGATACCGGTTATCTTCTTTAGCACTTTCATTTGCGATTCATATACGATCGAATCGTTCGTTTCATGAGCTTTTAAGTGAACACACATTCTTCGTCGATATTGTTTATTATATTTTACAGTAAAAGATTTTTATTCTCGATTATTACTTCATGTCTACATTGTTCTATTTAGTCAGTCTTCATGTGAAGAAGTGTGATCTCAAATTTGTCGCTTGAAATTTTTCTCCGTAATAGAACTTTCAATTGTATATAGTGTTATACTTGCACACTTGCAAACGTGAGAATTGTCATGAAATAGAAAAACGACGTCTCCTCTTTTTTTTCTGTCGCCCATTCATTTTATTGCGCATGTTTTTCCATCAATGAAAACGATAGTTTTCAATAATCTTATATCATTCGATGAATTGTCTGCGGCAGAAAATTAATAGCATTGTAACACCAATTGGGCACAGGCAATATTATCTGTGGATTGAGATAAAAAGTTTGAAGTCGCACAAAATCTTATCTACTGATATCAGTAGTCATAATACCTGAAATTATATTAGCAATTTTTTTTTATAGCGGATTAATAAACGGACACGAGTCATATTATATGCTACAGAAAGATATCTAACTTGATGTGTTACCGTTGCAGTAAATCTCAATCAAGCATTGTGGCGCTTGTCAAGTATAGAGTTGCCTGAATATGCGCCTAATCATTTTATCATATAAGATAATTTTATAGTAGCGATGAAACTATTATACGACTGTCCGTTGTTTCGCTAAATTATGACAACAGTATATTATATTTCGCAGTATCGAAGGCAATGTACACGCGCGCATGCACCCCCCCTCACACACACACACACACACACACACACACACACACACACACACACACACAAAATGTATATATGCATATAGTCGTTATGAAATAAAATACACTTTGTAAATGTTATATTTAGTCTGATTCGATTATCGTAGATCGATAATTCAGTTATTTCACAAGATATCTCTATGGAGAATGACAGCATCCATTGAACGATATTATTTACACGATACATATCTATCTTCGATGCTCGTCACTTGAGTTGTCAACTTACTTGTGTCTTTTATTTTATTAAAGAATATTCAGAAAAAGATGCATTGTTCTTCTGAAGATTGGCACTTGCAGATTCTTATATATTATCGTTTGTCGAAAAGATTTCGCATAAATCTTAAATTTTCGGTATTATTCTGAATCGTAAATTTGTTTTATTTAATAAGGAAATTTGATGAAAATTGAACATAATTGAACATACTTGTTGAGCAATTTGTAGTGTATTATAAGAAAGGAGAATGTGCATTACGTAAGACAATATCTTTAAATGATATCCAATACACTTTACACACACACACACACACACACACACACACACACACACACACACCCACACGCGCGCGCGCGCACACACGTATATGTATGTATATATAAAATACATATATAATTTGTTAGAAAGTCGATCAGAATATAATGACTAATCACTCTAACGATTAATATATTCATCTAGTCTTGATATTTCTATAATTTTATATATTTTACAGTTTAATCGCGCGCGTCGGGACTATGGGATAGATGAGAGGAGGGGATGCTGCTGTTTCTTATAAGATTTTGAAAATATAATTAGTTTCTGCGTGATTGTCAATCGGTAAGATAGTATGATTAAAAATTTGCTTCAACCAACGAATCTTTGTTGGAATCTTTTAAACGCGGCAGTGTTCTTTCACACACACACACACACACACACACACACACACACACACACACACACACACACACACACACACACACACGCGCGCGCGCGCGCGCGCGCGCGCGCGCGTATGTATGTGTATATATAAATGAAGGACATCTATCCGTTAGCGTCCTCGTATGTGGCAACGATCCTTGTTCACATTCAAATAAATTAATCGGCACACAAGTTGTGTAGCTTTATTACATATATAAAATAACGTTGCATTCTTTTCTTTTTTTTCTAGTTCAATTCACCATTTCAATCATAGATACAGTCTGTTTTCCAGCTTATATATTATGATGTATGGATACTTCGGAATTAATTAAGCATTATTTTACGAGATACTTAAGAACAAGAGAACAATAAATTATTACTACTTTTGACAATGAAATATTTAGCTTTTTATTTAAAAAAAACTGTCGCAAATTCTAAAGTATCTATACGAAAAACAAGAAATTAAAATAGTATACTCTCTCAAATATATCTGTTAAATAAATAACAAGAAATAAATAAGAAAAGACTAACAACTCTGTAACTATCTTACAAAGTTATCTTAGGACTTACGAATATTTTTGGTAGTTTACACAAATTTTATGTATTTACCGGATTATTTTCCAATTTTTTGTCCATTACGTTTTGCAACGGTTGGAGATATCTGTTTCAAGCATTCTATATCGTTAAATACAATCTGCGCCCCTCCTCCACAAGTCGGCAATATATTGGCCTGCAATGTGCAATGATACAATACATTCTCCAAAGTAATGCTATAACAAATCTTACTTTATACATCTCAAGTTCACCATTCACGTCTTGTTCCTGTGAAAGAAGGCAGTATCTGGAAGATTTGGTCATAAAATCTTTTGAATTTGTCAACTTTCGAATGGTTTGGTTATGAGGCTGTGTTCGTGGTTGTAAAATTGTATCGGTCGGAATTATCTTAATAGGACGATGATTTATCCATCTATTTGCATTTTGCATTCGCTGGTATCGTGGATTCACTACTGGGATCTTATCCTGAATACACACATAAAGAAAAATCAGTAAATATACATGTACGCACACTGGTCCAAGCATTGTCGAAGCATACAATTAATGGTTTCTACTCAATCTGCGCGCAACTCTTTTTACCTTTTTATTAAAATTAATTTTAGTAATAATTGTATTAGTTGACGCAATTGCAGATGATGAAGAATCAATGGACGTCATTGAGTTCGATTTATCTATGAGCTTGGTTTTCGAATCTGAAAACATGGAAGATTCTGCGACTGTCATTAAAATTTCTTTAGTAGTTTTTCTTTGGACATTGTTAGAATCAGTTCTTATGTGACAGGGTATCTGGTGAATCCGATCACGAGAGCTAGAATTCTGAGAATCCATAAATGTCATTGTGAAAGATTTTTCTTTGGATAACGATGGATTTGATTTTTCTGTAGTTTTTTCGTGGGTATCATTGAAAATTGCACGAGAAAATAATGTCTGGCGCATTTGTTCACAAGGACTTCTGGAAGTTTGAAGATTAACTGGCATCATTAAGGAAAGTTCTTTCTTGGGTATCGAAGTTGTTTTTTTTGTAGTCTCTATTCTCGAAGCTATCGGTGGCATCAAGATGACATTATCGCATGTATCCTCACGAGCCGAAGTTAATATTTGTTTCACCAATTTCAATTTGTTATCCTTCTTTTTAATACAGCTCTAAAAGCGATTCAAATTTTAATGTATGACTCGTCAAAAGTTGTCTCAGAAAAGAGAGATATTGAAAAAGAAAAATGATAATTGATGACATTGATTTGCAACTATAAACTCTAAAATACCGTCAGCTGCTCATGCTGTTCCTGCAATTTTATCTGCATTTCCTTGGCCATTCTATTAATCTCCGCTTCTATCATAATGTTGCATCTCTGTATTAATTTTTGCTTGTCTAATGTATGTTGTTGGAGTTGCCTATCTCTGTCCCTTAACTGTATAAAAATTGCATTAATGTATAAGAAGAAATCATATCATAATCATATCATAATCACTGCAAACATTATCATTACATTGCAAAAATATGCTTACTTCTTGCTGTATGTTCCTCATAGCATCACATGCATTATTCAATTTATATAATAAGCTATCGATGTGGTTTTGTAATTTACAGATACGGCCTTCTAACGTGAAGATCTGAAAGATTTATCGCAAAGATATTACTAAAAAGATATTAAGAAAATAAAATACAAGCATAATTGAAAGACTTGAAGTTGTAACTTTTATATCTTTTTTTATAGTTTTTAGAATTGTTTATGTCGTTTTACAGTTGTTGGTTGTTTCTTATACTAAAAAAACGCGAAATGTTTGATATGCTTCGAAATTTTTGACAAAAAGAAAATCAAGCTGACTGATTTTAACATCAAATTCAATTGTGAAAATTGGCTAGTTCTATATATTATACAAAATCTGTATATTATACAAAAAACAGGATTAGGAAAGTTATAAAAACAATTCATTACTGTTACTGTTTTTTTTCTGAAAGTAACTTGTTACTTGTTTCCAAAAAAATAACTTATCATTTCTTAAAAATTAATTAATGGGGGGTGGGATTACAATTTTTATATTATTTTTCTATTACTATATTTTGATGATCTTTTTAGTTTTTAGAATTGTCATTTTACAATTATTTGTTCGCTATTTCTTATATCAAAAAACGTGCACGAATGTTTACTCCGTTCGAAATTTTTATCAAAAAAAAATTAAGCAGAGCAGTTTTTATATATCAAGTCCTTCAATTATATCTATTGCCATCACAAAACTCACTATCTTTTTCTGTTTGTTATTGTCATGTCTTAAGCATGTGTTTTCATGTTCCAGTTTCACCAACATATTTTTGAAATGATTTTCTGGAAAAACTCAACTTTGAAAAATTACACAGTGGAAAGAAATTATATGAATAGTAATTGCATATTGAAAGATACATTAGGAATCATTCATACGTTTCTCGCTCACATCTTCTTGCAACAAATCTCTCCTTTGGATACGCATCTCCAGGAATCGCAATAGCTCTATGATCGCTCGTTCATCCTGTGGATCTGTTGCATCTGTTTTGAGAAATGAATCATCCAGGCTGCAATCCAAATAGCAAAGTCAGCAAAAACAGATTTTGAGAAGTGTACGCTACTAATTCTGATAGTATAAAGGCAACATTTTTAAACAGAATCAATTGGGAAATTTTCAGCAGAAGCACAAATCGACAAGAATCATTCTGTCTTTGTTTTTTCTTTCTCTTGATTATTGATACAGAATCTTGTATCAATTTGTGTTTCTTGTTATAAAGCTCTTTATAACATCTGACAATAATAGCAAACTAGCAAGTCAGAAATATAATAAAACTTATTAACATGCCATATCAGCAAATTGGCAGCAGAAATCAGATAACATTTACAGTTTTCGCTCAGACACAGGACACTTATTATAAATCTATAGAGGAAAGGTCGAATTTGCTGCCAATCTGTCAACATATTGTTAATACTTTATTATTATCTAGAAAACGAAATAATTGCGATATAGAAACGTAAAAATAAACGTTCATGTGAAAATCTTTCCAAGTTAACTAACGCAGCCATGTTATTCTATGAGAAACACAAGTCGACAATTGTGGTGTGAATCCTCCGCCAACAACCATAAACACTTTGCAACTCGAATCAAACAACAATGAAAATGAAAAAGTATGTTGCATATCATACATTACACCATTAGTCATTCTCGTGCGGCAAAACATTTGAAATTTAGCGCACGTCGCGCCAATTGGAAGCAAGTGCTGAGCAAATGTGTATTATCGACGACCGAAATAGATCGCCAATACTCAGACAATACTCGGTAAGATACCATTAAAGATTCTCGGCGCTTATAGAATTCGTGTACCTATTAAAATTTAAGTGATTAAGAGTAACAAACAAGTAATACTAATTTCATAATTTATTAGTTTTATAGACATGTACATATGTTTAAAACTTAATAATACTCGATTTTTATTTAAAACTGAAATTTTAATGATATCATCCGAGTTTGATTATCAATAGAAATAATAACTACAGAGAAAAAATTGTAATTTTTCGGCAATATATAAGATATTACATCATTAAAAGTGTGTATACTTATATACACAGTTTTTATAATAAAAAATTCATGAATTAATATTAACGTATCATCGAAATATTTATATTAATAATCATAAATTTTTATTAATTGTCGGTAATGTCATCGTTTTTAATTATCCCCTCATTGAGTCATGAAAATTTGCCCAATGGGGGGGCCAATGATTTTTAACAGTATCTCGTCGGTAACCCAGATAACCAAGTGAGCGATATCCCATGACCCGCGCAAAATACCGCTACCGAGACCCTATAGTATAAGGCCGAATTCACATCTTGATGGAAAAATGGAAAGCGGAAAAGCGGAAGCCAATCAGAACTCGCGAAGACAGAAGCAGACAAGCGAGATGTACCATCTATTATTACCACTATTATTTCCGATTAGCTTCCCCTTTCCCGCTTTCTGCTTTTCCATCAAGATATGAATTCGACTTAACAATGTAACAGAGATTCGCAAAGTGTCACGTGATCGATATATTTCTCTGATTGGCTGGAGTAATTCGTAGTAAAGGACGTGCCGGCTCAAAACCTGTAACCGCAAATGCTACCGCGCACTACTGCCCTCTGACAAAGTGAATGTAAACTACATAGCTCTGAGGATCCACTTTTCTGAGGATAAAGGCTTAAACACAATAGACATAAGCAATAGGCACAGGTAGCAGGGAATAACGAGTCGTTCAATCAGAATTCTGGTATGTAAGTTCGATATTATATCCCAGAGCTCTGATTAGACGTCCATTTTTCAATTCCAGATGATAAATCAATACTTGGTTCATATAATCGTGTTTCACAAATTATCAGAAATATTCATCTCTGCAATCTTACATGCGCATGATGTTTATTTCGCTTAAAAGTATTAACATTAAAGTTATATTATATTTTTAGAAATGTATTAATATTTATATTTTAAATAAGCTATATACATATGAATTTAGTTGTATTTTAAGCATTATATTTTTATTAAACACATTTTTATTTACTTTATTCGTTATTATTTTCTTACACAAAATTAAATAAAGATTGTTGTTATCAAAAATAAATTTAAGTAAAGGGTAAGAATAAAAAAATCAATAAAATTTGAATAAAAACATATAACTATAATACAGATTCTCGATATCATTCCTTTTGATAATATAAAATATAAAATATCTCGATGATCTAAACAATACAATAATTATGTTTTCGGCTTCTTGATCGAGCTATAGTATCTTTAGATTTACTATAATAGCAGTTCGTAATAGACGATGAATACCAAGTAAAGATAAGTTAACGATTTCCGATGGATTGTACGTTGACAGACAGAAATTGTTTCCAATCAGTTAATCGACTGAATGTTAAAATTTCAATGAATCTATGAATAATATGAGAAAATTGAACAAACTAATTTATATAATATAAACGTCAATTAAAATAAAATTCACCGGAGAAGTCACAAAGTATAATAATGTTAAAACATGTGTTCAATGAAGGTCAATAACATTCTTAATGTAAAAAGAGTTAATCGCATAATTTAACAAATGAGATGGTCAGCTTAACATATGTGAACGTTGCAAAAGACAAACGACAATTAAACAAAGACTCGCAAAATTTACGCAGAACTGATGATGCAAAGTTATATTACTATTTATTATTGATAAATATGAAGACCTATAGTATTCGTCTGTAGATTTAAACTATTTTTTTGTTTTTCAATATTAATCATTTCAGAAATTAAACATTTACTGTAGCACAGTTCTTCATCCATAATTACAATGTTATCTCAATCAAATTCATGTTTGAATTGTAGTCTATGTTTGGTTATTACTGAAAGATTGGAAGTTTTCCAATTTATATGGTTACTGTGTTCTGTAATTCTCGTCTTAAGTTGTCTTCTTGTTTAACCAACATAAGACGCATCAATCTTTACAATTGATTTTGTATACTACATTATTTTTATTAAATTGTGGATCTTTTTGAGCTTTAATAAATCTTTTTAATTTATTTGTGCTGTAAAAAGAAACTTTTGTATCCTTATTATTGAATCTATTAAATTTTTCCGTGATGACCGTCCAAAAATTTGTCCTCACTTTTCTCGCTCCCCCGCACTCCCGTAGAGCGAACGAGTTCCCGAGCGAGCTGTTTGGGAGGCAGCACCTCACAATAATGGTACAACAGCAGAGACCAATTATTTCTTTTTATTCTTATTATTATAATATTTTTCTTTTTTTTTTTCCTCTTTTCTATTCTCTCTTCTTTCTTTTTCGCATAACCCTTGTTGTATGCGCGTAGATATAGATAATTATTTCCTATGTGAAACGTAGGATATAATTTTAGTCATAGCTCTTTGTTATAGTTCTAAAAGGCTCGCTAAGTAACAGAATGTTGATGCAGCGATCTCTCCTCTACGCGCGTCGAGATAGCGGATCGCAGATCGGACACTCTCACGCTCGCCCGAGTTGATAACTTTGATACACGATGCCTGAAGAATATTGCGGCTACAGCCGTTTCAAATCGCTAAAATACGATCTAAATTTTATTTCTATCGATTAGTGATCGAATACAAGGCTAAGAGCGCGACATAAAATCACTCAAACATAATACTATGTTTAACAACTAGCTGAATTAGGCGGTCGCCGCCCGTTATCTCATACGCCTACCTGCATAAAAATAAAGTCTTAGATTTAGGATAGACATTTCCGGCGGAGCAAATAGCGTCTAGGATTCTAAATGTAGTTATAATTAACTTAAAGCAGGGAACTAGTTAAGTTTATAATGATCCCACCCAGGCAGTACAGAATGTTAATAACATGATGATATTCGTAAATATTCTCTATAAATGCAAAATAAAGGAGGAATTTAAAGTAATACATTTCTATGATCCATGAAGAAAATACTCATGACTATTGCATACTGCCTGACTCTATAGAACGAGCGCTCCGCGCGTCTCCTCCTTATCCCGCGCCGACCCGCGCCTAATTATATAAAGTCCCCCCCCCCCTTTCTACACTCGAGCTCCTTTCTTATGACGCAAGTTGTGCCTTATGCTTTACGCGCCCGTAAATTAATAGACAGTAGTAGTCCCGTCGCATTTGGACTGAAAGGTCACAGTAGTCGCGAACTTAAAATACTTCTCTCCCTTTTTCTCTCTCCGTTTTCGGCAAAGTGCGCGTACCTATTAGAGTCAGTGTAACTACTTCCCCAAGTCAGTATCACAGTTGATTACAACCAGGTTACTACCACAACTAAGAGATCCAAAATTGGTAAGCAGGAAATACTGTGTCCTGATGAGGAAATATCGCTGAGCGAAAGATTGGTAACTATTACAATTAAGATCGATGAATGCATTATTGTGAGTATTAATCTTAGATTCCGTCGGCTATGTTCAAGACCATCCATTTTGTATTCATATTCCAATTACTATTTTGACAAAGTAATGTAATCATTTTTCATTGAATAAATTTTACCTGGGAAGTAAGAAGAATTTTCAATTTACAAACAATTCTGAGGAACATAATCAATCTGGACTGGAAAAAAAGGGAGAAGGAAGTTTATTACCTAAAAACACCTCCAAATTTTGCATTTTTTTTCTGTCCGTATTTTCTGTCGGCATCATCCTAGCGTTTCTTTCTTCTTTTTATTATTGTTAACTTCTAGCGATTGTTTTATATTCGCATTCTTTATGTAATTCATTTTATGTACTGATTTTATATATTGAGGAAGACCCAAAAAGAAAAAAAACTTGACCGAAACGTTTTCTTTTCTTTTCTCCTTTTTTCTCCTCCGTTTTGATTTTTTTTTTGCGAACGTTATGGTGCTCGTTTTCATTTATGTTATTATCATCGGACCATCTCTTTACGTTGTTAGATCTTTTATTTGTTATTTTGAGCGTCATTTTATAATTTAAATATAATTATAAAAACTCTGTCGTGGTACACTGCGGTAATCTTCTAATAATTTCCGAAGGCGTCCGTGCGGCCAGGCAGCGTCCTCTCATTATAAATTCCCGCTCCGAATTGGACACGGGATATGTAGGGGTATGTAGGGATATGTAGGGGTATGTAGGGATATGCTAAAAATAATTTGTCAAATTTGACAATTCAAATTTCAAACGCAAGGCAAAAATTTTCAGACTTACTCACGTATCAGGCTTCTTGACTAATGCTATTAATATCACATTGTTCAATGCATACATAACAACAATAAATCGCCTATAACATAAGTGGCGTAGAATTCACGATCATATCCTTACTAAAAGACAGTGTATCTACGAAGTATGGTCATTTATTGATTTGATTTCCAATCTAAGTCGAGGTATTTAAACTAACTTGTTTCCTGTAAATTGTGGCTCCTATATTCCAATTTTTAATTTTAAGCCGTTATCCTGTTCTCAATGATTTCCTTCATTGTTTGAGTAGTACAACTAAATACTACAGACGGGGAGAACAGTCTTTTTACTAACGATATTTCATATGTGATCTCCGTTCAATTATTTTAAAATTTTTGATAAATTATATTTATAATATAATCCGCTTTTGCGATTCACATTCGAAGCTCAATTCCCTACTTTATATTATTGTTAATTTTAAGTGGAAAGTAAGACCTAACCCTGCTACGCCAATATAAGGAATCTCCTTTATCTGGCGGTGTCCCTCCTCCCACTAAAAATCCTCGCCTGGATAAAACAACGAAAAAGGAAACAATTTTTGATGACAGCGGTGGGATCGCTAACCGAGGAAATTTAATCACTGTTATTTCACTAAATTGTTTTTGATTGAGCGTCTTCTATCTTCCCCCACCATTCGCATTAATAAATTCTTATCAAATAATTAACGCACGACCATCCCAGAAAATCTATATATATATATATA
>NW_017259200.1:226915-232157 GCF_001594045.1 Atta colombica
AGATTCATTTTAACAAATTATTTACAAGAAGACGCGACAGAATGAACCGAGATTCTCCACCTAACCACGATCCGCCGGGAGATTCGACCGAGGGTAACCTCAATGCAGCTACCGTATATGGTGAAAACGAGACAAAGTCTTGCCGTGATCGCCAGGAAGGAAGGAAAATACAGGAGCTGATATGAATGAGCCTTAACGAATAGTGCAAGAATACGTAATGCGCCTTAGACACAAGCACCATTAGAAAAATCACCCAGTAATCTTCCAGGATGAAATCCCGTCGTCTTTCGTTACACGGGTCGAAGTAGCACACCCTAATATCGCTTGGCGCGGTGTATCCAAAAGCTCAAATTCACTTTTGAGCTAATTCCGAAGTACAAGGGTCACAACGTTCTAGTATAACAATTCGCTAGGAATTCGCATGCAAGTGTGTGCGCGATCCGTGTTTCATTCCGTCGAAACGCATCTAGTAAATTTAATGAGAAATAAACTCACGGTTACGTGTATTTGGCCGTAGAATACGAAGTACATTATATGATACAGTTGAAAAATTCTTAGACCCGCTCAAGAAAACTTTGGGACAGGGAGCAGCTTCAATTGTTACCGAACAATTAAATATCAACTACAAAAAATCAAACGAACATATATTAGATTACATCGATAGAGTAAAGGACTTGAGATGGGCAATTATCGAGAGTGATTCCTATCAGACATACTTATGAGACGCCTTGTAATAGACGAAATCGGCCTAATAGAATCTTTTACCCTAGAGTTGTTTTACAAAGGTCTTCCTAGAGAATTCAGAACTGAACTTAGAGCCGAAGGGTACAGTTGATCGATGCTTTTGACAAAGCGATCGCCAAACAAACGATTAGAGAGGGACGAGTCCCGCGCATGGATTGCAAGGAGCGCGCACCCAAGCGAGAGATTGTTCATGTCCGTTCCCCCTTCATCCGGTGTTTCCATCCTTCAAAGGAACGCTCGTCTGAACCGTACGATCAACGATCAGCCCCGATGACCTCAGAGGATATACCCCGTAAAGTTTGCAGCTATTCTCAAAACTTCGGGCATTATTCGCGGAATGCCGTAAGAGAATATATACTACGCGAATAATCCCCATAGCTATAAGCAACTATCACGCAGCCGATTCCAGAAACCACAACAATCTCAACACAGTAAATAATCCATCTAGCAGCAGTGGAAACGCTAACGACGGAAGTTGGTAATTACGGGCGACAGTCGTTGGGAAACTCCAGCGGGGTCCTGCCATCAGGGACAAATTGGGACTTCGGAACACCTCGCTCTGCTTTCCCGATAGAAGTCAGACTTCATCCTGTTCCATCCACGTCTTCAGAGCCGCATTCGGCGACGTCCCTACCTATGGAATTAAGCTCGCCTTCATTCATGAGGTCGATCACTTTTATGCTCGATACGGGAGCGCAACCTAATGTAATTAAAGCCGGCAGTAAATCCTAGATTGAAGATCGATTATGCTGAAAAATTGCAACTCATCGGTATTACTACCAACGTAGTCGAAATGTTTGGCTCCATTAAGGACTTACTCAAATACTCCGCGTATTAGTTATCTTTTATGTATTAGGAGTACAAATTAATTCGGTCCGTTTCCCTAAAGATAGCTCCAGCTGTTGTGAATGGTTCATAGTGACAGCTGATTTTGGCGGTTTCAGAGAGGTTAAATATCTGCTAATAATATTCAGTTTATTACTTTGAGTTTCATACAAAAACCTTGATTTTTACTGTGTTTGAAATGTCGAATTTTGTGTTAATTTTGTGTTAAGCAGCATTTGCGGGAGGATTTGATTTTCTGTTTTAAGTGGAAGAAAAGTGCGGCTGAAGCTCATCGAATGCTTGTCGAAGTTTATGGTGACACTGCTCCAACTGATAAATCATGTAGGGAATGATTTCGACGTTTCAAGGATGGAGATTTCAGCGTTGAAGACAAGTCTCGCTCTGGACAGCCAAAAAAATTCAAAGACAAAGAATTAGAGGCATTACTCGAAGAAGATCAGAGTCAAACGCAAGAGGAGCTTGCAGAATCATTGGGGGTAACTCAACAAGTCGTTTCTGTACGATTGAGACCCATGGGAATGATTCAAAAACAAGGAAATTGGATGTCTATGAACTGAAACCAAGAGACGTTGAAAGGCGATTTTTCACTTGCGAACAGTTGATTCAAAAACAACAAAGAAAAGGTTTTTTGCATCGGATTGTGACTGGAGATGAGAAGTGGATATTCTACGACAACTCCAAGAAGAAAAAATACTACGCTAAGCCCGATCAATCGTTGCCATCGACCTCAACATCAACACCACGGCCGAACATTCATGGTTCGAAGATCATTCTCTGTATCTGGTGGGACCAAAAAGGTCTTGTTTACTATGAGCTGCTGAAACCTGGCGATTCCATTACGGGCAATCGATATCTGCAATTGATTCGTTTGAACGTGCAACGTTGCGAAAAAAACGGCCGAAATATGAGCAAAGACATGATAAAGTTATTCTTCTTCATGACAACGTTCGGCCTCATGTCGCTAAAGTCGTAAAAAAATATTTGGAAACGCTCAAATGGGATGTTTTACCGCATCCGCCGTATTATCCGGACATTGCTCCTTCTAATTACTGTTACGAAGGATGCAGCAAGTTACTGGTTCATTTTTTTCGCAGAAATCGAAAATTGGCTCCAAAATTGGATCGCCTCCAAAGACAAGTCATTTTTTCGAGATAGAATTCGAAAATTGCCTGGGAAAAAGTAGTAGACAGCGACGGACAATACTTTAATTGATCTGTTCATTCATTTTGTTTTGAAATAAATGCACAAAAAAACGAATCGAACTAATTTGTACTCTCAATAGTTCCCGATGATTTCTCGATAATATCACAGGGAATCCTTGATAGTTCGTTCTTCATTATAAATAACGCGCAAATTAATTACGGAATCAATTGCGTGACTTGGCGCAACAGAACGCGCTCTTTAAAAAACGCGAAAATCATCGTGCTCCCATGCATAAATATGGGGTTCATATAAAAATATCCAATCTTGAAATCAAAACGTTATTATATAATTATCTACTCCGACTCTATTCCCGTGAATCTTCATAGGGGACTCCCTTATAACGTGAACGAACAGTAAGGCCTATGTTCGGATCGTAAACACTCTGGACGAAGTCGGGAGGAGATATTAATACTCACCATAGAATTGTAAGAAGTAGTTAGCATTGCAAACAAATCTGAAGATTTATCGAATAATCTTTCACTAATACGGATGAACTCGCGACATCATGGACCACTCTTTCGAAGAACCACTCAACAATGAAGAGATAACCTTCTATCACATCGTAACAAACCCCAAGGGAAAGCAGAAGTATCAATCTTATTGATAGATGCTTGCGAGGAAGAGGAAATCGAAGCAAATAATATAAACGATAATATAAAACGATAATAAGCAAGGATCCTCAGACGCCAGGACAAAAGATTCCAAAAAAATCGGGGAATGGACTCACGCAACTTCTCGTAGCATCGACCCACAGTCCGCACCCGGAGACTGTCCACAACTGTCACGGGATCCTGATGGGTAATCAGAGGATCTCAAGACTAATAAAGAGGAAACGTCCGATAGAAATCTCCTATAGAAATCTCGCTATCGACAAAGAAGATGAATACGAGTATCCATGCGGATCTGCTGAGCTTTGTTATATGTTTTTATTGGTAGCTAAAGTGTTAACAACTGAACTTAAAAACTGGTCGAGAGTGATTAAGGTAGTAGACTTCTTATGCTTAGAATAGCTGAATGCCGAAAAAAGGGAAAACATAATAAACGTGATAAAAAGACATTGATCGATAATAAAAAGTGTGTAAATATAGGTGTACAACTTTGCTTCCGCCGTTTTCCTATAGATGGCTTTAGCGGTAAGTGGTGGTCGAAATAAATAGATCATAGACGTCATACAATAAACTTGGGCATCTGTCAACACAACCCCATAGAAACATTAGTCGATTTGTGTCTGCCTCATAAAGTTATTCTCGATTGAAAATGTCAGTTTACGAGCCAAATTCTCGTCATTTGCGAGAGGTTTTAATTTTTTGCTTCAATATGAAGAAATCTGCGGCTGAGGCTCATCGAATGTTCTCAAATACTTATGGTTAGGCCGCTATTAGTGAAAGAACGTGTCGTGAGTGGTTTTAACACTTCAAGAACGGTGATTTTGACGTCGAAGACCGGCGGTGGAAGAGAGAAGGTTTTCGAAGATGCAGAATTGGAGGTATTACTTGAGCAAGACTCGTGTCAAAATCAAGAAGAATTGGCACGATCATTGGGAGTGACTCAACAAGCCATTTCAAAACGCCTCAAAGCCATGAGAATGATTCAGAAGCAAGGAAATTGGGTGCCGTACGAATTGAAGCCGAGAGATGTTGGACGGCGTTTGTTTGCTTGTGTTTGTTTGCTTGAAAGGCAAAGACGAAAGGGATTTCTGCATCGCATTGTGACTGGAGACGAAAAATGGGTTCATTACGATAATCCCAAGCGCAGAAAATCATGGGGAGTTTCCGGCCATGCTTCCACGTCGACGGCCAAACCGAATATTCACGGCTCTAAGGTCATGCTCTGTATTTGGTGGGACCAGCTCGACGTAGTGTATTATATTGTATATATATATTATATTGTATATGTATATTGTATATGTATATATTATATTGTATATAAACGCATCAATTGCGTTCGATACCGATCGCCTGTGATTGTTTCAGTCGGTTTTAACAGTTCATAATACACTACGTCGAGCTGGTCCCACCAAATACAGAGCATGACCTTAGAGCCGTGAATATTCGGTTTGGCCGTCGACGTGGAAGCATGGCCGGAAACTCCCCATGATTTTCTGCGCTTGGGATTATCATAATGAACCCATTTTTCGTCCCCAGTCACAATGCGATGCAGAAATCCCTTCCGTCTTTGCCTTTCAAGCAGCTGTTCACAAGCAAACAAACGCCGTTCAACATCTCTCGGCTTCAATTCGTACGGCACCCAATTTTCTTGCTTCTGAATCATTCCTATGGCTTTGAGGCGTTTTGAAATGGCTTGTTGAGTCACTCTCAATGATCGTACCAATTCTTCTTGATTTTGACACAAGTCTTGCTCAAGTAATATCTCCAATTCTGCATCTTCGAAAACCTTCTCTCTTCCACCGCTATGCCGGTCTTCGACATCAAAATCACCGTTCTTGAAG
>NW_017259200.1:232395-244344 GCF_001594045.1 Atta colombica
TATATATATATATATACATACACATATGTTTGTTTTTATGCGGGGAGATGTGTGGATTAACCGGAAGAAATGGCAAGCCGATTTATTGTTAGCTGCTTGATGCACGAGATGGATGTAGGTTGAAGTGAACGAGAAAGCCCGCTATCCAGAAAAGCGCCAGGAGGGCAGTCACAGTGGCCAGCGACTGGGTGATCCCAATAATGATTGTTGCCCACAATTTTTTTATGCACTTGTAAAAATACACGAACTGGCGTGAACTTTCCGAGATTCAACGCGGCTGACTGAGGTAGTCTGTTTTTCGTAAATTGAGATAGCCTGATTTCGTATTGAAACTCTGCGCTTTCGCGGGACCTCTATTTATACCTCGAAAAAAGGGTATAGTGCCCT
Source organism: Atta colombica (assembly GCF_001594045.1). Classification (NCBI taxonomy): domain Eukaryota; kingdom Metazoa; phylum Arthropoda; class Insecta; order Hymenoptera; family Formicidae; genus Atta; species Atta colombica. The sequence continues at coordinate 232,783 of NW_017259200.1, forward strand.
CTAGGATGCAATAATTAGTTGCAATGTCACGCGAGATTTACGATTTTTATAGCATCTTATCGTTGTTAATCTAAAGTGCGTTAGAGGGATTTCGAGAAGAAAAGAAATGATTTACTTTTTCTTTAAAGAGGCAAGATTGCTCCAGACGGATGACGAATTCTGTTATCCTCGCGGAAAATATTGCTAGTAAAACAGACGTGCATAATTAGTTTTGCGTGTAGGGCAACCATTGTACGTTGCGAGTCTAATCTTAGATAACGCTACCGTGGAAAGTTATTCCATGCGTTTTATGATTTCTTAGACGCGGCGCCTGTTTTCTTAAATTGGTCAGTCTGGGACGACAAAGCTTGGATTTTTACTATCGCGTGATTTCGGCTTATAGTCTTTTGCAATCTTATCACTTTTCGGGCCTGCATTAAAGTTGTTATTCCTTTCGGGTTGATTGACGAATTTTCGCGCTTGCCCGATCCCTCTTTTCAGTTCTGTCAGACCGTTATCAGAGAACTCCACTCGAGTCTCATAGACGCCAATTATAGTCGCGATGTGATCTTTCGAAAGAAAAAAATCGTTGCGTCTGTAGGACATAACAGAATAAACTTATATAGAAGCTTTTTTGCATGAAAATGCAAATTCTAAACGAGACTGTTACAAGCGTTTCATTTTTATAAATATATTATGACATTCCGAGAATTACAAAAAACTTGAAAGGCGGTATAGCATTATTGCAGAATGATATGTTCATCCGAATATCCGGAATTTTTGGTGCCCATACTGTGCGAAACAATTATGTACGATATGTTATTATTGGAAAGATTCTTAATCGTTTGATTGATATGGAAACAATTTGTAAAACAAGCAATCCAACATTTTCAATCGTTTTTTTCGCATTACTTATTTGATTCTGTCACCGCTTTCTTTCCTGATATGTTATGTACCAGGTATGTAAATATGAAACCGGAATTTATCAATAGGTGGCCATAGCTGTCAATGTAGTCAATGTTGTCGTCAGACGGCGCCATTGACGCCATTTCCGTGTTCTGACATTTGACAAAGATTTTCAACTCACAACAATACGAGTTTCATACAACAGTATAGTTTTTAATAGTGTTGAACATGTCGAATTTTGTGCCTGGAAACTATTTGCGGACAGCATTGATTTTCTGTTACCATTTGAAGAAAACTGCTGCAGAATCGCATCGAATGCTTGTCGAAGCTTACGGTGAGCATCTCTTGGTAAATCACAGTGCTTTGAGTGGTTTAAAAAATTCAAAAGTGGCGATTTTGACGTGAGAAATGAAGAACGTGGAAAATCACCGAAAAAGTTTGAAGATAACGAATTGCAAGCATTATTGGATGAAGATGACGCTCAAACTCAACAACAACTTGCGGATCAATTGAATGTGACACGAGAAGCATACGTTTGAAATCCATGGGAAAGATTCAGAAGATGGGAAAATGGGTTCCGCATGAACTGAATGAAAGACAGCAGGAAAACCGAAAAACCACTTGCGAAATGCTGCTCGCCAAGTACAAAAGAAAGTCATTTCTCCATCGAATTGTGACTGACGATGAAAAGTGAATATATTTTGAGAATCCTAAGCGTAAAAGATCATGGGTAACTTCAGGCGAACCATCGACATCGACTGCAAAATCAAATCGTTATGGACGGAAGACAATGCTCTGTATTTGGTGGGATCAGAAAAGTGTGATCTATTATGAACTGCTGAAACCTGGCGAAACTGTTAATACTGAACGCTACCGACAATAAATGATCAATTTCAATCAAGCTTTGTCTGAAAAACGACCGGAATATCAAAAAAGGCAAGACAAAGTGATTTTGCTTCATGATAATGCATCACAGCAAAACTCGTCAAGGAAACGATTGAGGCATTGATTGGGAAATATTTTCGCAGCTGCGGCTTACTCAACAGACTTGGCTCCGTCCGATAACCACTTATTTGTATCGATAGGACACGCACTTGCTCAGCAGCGCTTCACTTCTTACGAAGATGTACGAAAATGGCTAGATGACTGGTTTGGCTTAAAAGAGCAACAATTTTTTTGGCGTGGCATCCACAAATTGTCAAACAGATGGGAAAAATGTACAGCTACCGATGGGCAATACTTCGAATAAAATATTTTTTATAATTTTCATGCAATAAACGTGTATTTTCTATAAAAAAATTCCGGTTTCATATTTACATACCTAATATCAAATGTGCAATAATTCTATACAATAATGTCGATAAATATTGCATTGTTTGCCTCGTAAATAATATTGAACGTGATTAATATGTCAACAATATTGTGTAATTGATGCAATTATTAATAAATAAAATGAAATGAAAATTTATTAATAAATAAAATGATTATTTTTATATAAACTTCCTTTAATCAACTTTAATCAACTTTTTTTTTTAACTTTAATATAATTTTATGTTACAAACTGATTGAAAATATACAATTTATAGTATGTTATAAACATATTACTATTAAAAAATAGAACTTTTACTCTCTGTTTAATTCGATTATTTTATTAAATTATTCTTTATCATAATTTTCCTACGATCTGTATGCGGAAATCTGATAAATAATTCTTTTGTCATGCTACGATCGAAAAAAGAGACATATATTAGTGGCCAAAAAAAGCTAACGTGACATATAATTAACAGAAATAATTTTCAAAAAAAAACTCAATTTTGAAAAAAAACGTGCAAAATTTCTTAGTTCTATTGTCAAAAATAATTGGATAAGGATTCTGTAAATAATTCAATATTTGTATGAAATTGTAGATATGAAATTTTCTTTGACTTTTTCTAAAAAAATGTTTCAATTTGTACAAATTTAAAAAGTTTAAGAAAATTTTAAATTTTTCATAAAATTTTTATTGTGAGAAATAATATACAAAATTCTAAGAAGTATCAATATTATTCAGCAGTAACAAACAACAACATATTAAAGAGTAATATACAATATATTGAATGCTGCAAGAAATATTCAATTGTATGTATAGTACAGAATGTGCACTATTAGTTTAATTTTGCACATTTCTGCATACTTTTAATTTGTACTATTCAATGATTAGTGTAAGAGTAATGTAAACTATTAATAAATGTCTGTATTAGTAGTTATTTCAACAGTTCTTATTATTACATTCTAAAAGTTCATACTATCAATAGTTTATAATGTCAATAGTTTATGTAGTGGAAACTAATTGTTACTAGTTACAGTACTCAATACAATAGTGTTGAATGCTTGTTGCCATTGAATAGTTACTATTAGCATTCTATTAGTTACTATTGGCATTCTAATAGCTTTTTTTCCATACAGGCATCTTTTTCAAATTAGGAGCCTTCCATCTCTTGAACAGGCGGACATCATCTTTAACCTCGAGAGAGTAGGATCAATAAACTTTGGTTTCGCCGTGTCCTTCGCTGCTACTTCTTGTCACAATGGACGCTCCTTTCCCATCTCTTTTTTTGGACAGAAATAATGAAATTCATGGATCTTCCAATTGCTCTCTTCGCCATTCTTCAAAATTTTCTTCGATTAAAACTATCCGTCTAACAGAATTTTCTTGTTTTGCGGCGTCTTTCAGCTCTACGCAATAACGATACTGTTCACTCGCGCATGATCGCCTCGATAATCCGTACGTGTTTTTATGTGAAAGACCTTTACGACATATGATTTCGAAATTGTATTCTTATAGTCTTTCCATCCAGTGCTAATTGGTCTTCTAGATCTTTAAAAGATATCAGCCATTTAAGTAAGGCATGATCTATGCGAATTAAAATTTTTTGTCAATACAAATAATGATGGAACGATTTCACCGACTGCACTATGATTAAAAGTTCGCGTCGCGTGACACAATTCTTTTCGATTTTATTTAATACTTGATTAAAATAAGCAATTATCTTTTCTACATCATCTTGTTTCTGTGATAAGATTGCCCCAATTCCTTGATTTGATCTGTATCGAGAGAGAGAATAAATTCTCCTTCTAGAAAATTTTAGAAAATGCTAAAATCAGAAAGAAAGTTAAGGCCTGTTTCAATTCGTCGAAAGAACTTTGATGTCTCTCCTCTTAAACAAATTCAGTCCCGTTTTCCGTTAATGCAGAGAAAAAGAGACTTGGCCAAAAAAGAAAATTCTTTTACAAATTTTTGATAATAAGAACAAAACTCGAGGAAATTTCTTAAATGTTTTTTATTCTTTCTCTTTCAGATTCATTTAAATAATGAGAGTTTCCTTCGAATAAAGGCATTAAACTCGACGGCACCGTAACAACATGTTCAATGCGATAATAATCAAAATTAGCATTATTTTCAGCAAATGAATTGAGAAAAATGAAATCAAAAATATTTTGCAAATTAAATAATTTGAGAAAATCGATTACTAAAATACAATCATTGTTTATTTTAACAATCAACATTGAAACTTTCAGGGAATATTTTGCAAATCGAACTTTGATTATGATTTGACTATAATCTGTTCCCCCGTGGGGTGGGATATTGCAATTATTTATTTCTATTCTTAATACAACCAATTCGATAAATCTTTGATTTATTATGGAAATATCGAAGCCTGTATCGAAAGCCTGTATTCTAAAAATACAAGGTTTATCATTTGCCTCACCCTTAGCAAAATTCTCGCAAATTATGCTTAATTCTATTCATCTTGAAAAGATATAGATTAGTACACAAATTATCAATCAAATAATCATTAACAATTATTTTTATTTTCAATTTTATAAACCTGAAAGAATAATCATTAGTACATACATTGTCATATAAGAACATTGGTTAACCATAAAACAATTATTTTTCGGAATTATTTCTACTTTAGTCGAGCTTGTCCCGATCAGCTGGACTATTCCTTGTTTCCCGTTTCCGTCGTGCCCGGTCGGAGCGAAAGTGACCCTCCTATCACATTCCCAACATTCTTTCTCATTATTGATTTTCGTACCTGTTTTAAACAAATTCCCGTTATTATTTTCTTTGTCCTTTTTTTCTTTATTATCTTCAATTTGTTCTTTTTTTCTTTCGATGAAATATTTTTCCTTTTAGCCAAAACTTTTCATGAATTAATTTTACAGCCTTAGCCCTTTCAACCGCTACTTTAAGAAATGTTACTCCCTCCAACGGAAGGGTCTTTTTCATGAAGTTATCTGACAAGGTGGAGACAAATTGGGCACAAGTAATTTTATCCCAAATCGGATGTGCGCATTTCGGATAGGCTAACTGCGACAATTTTTCAATATTCGTGTCCAACGTAACCAGATTTTCGTCGAATTTCTGCTTTCTTTTCGTAAACTGTAAATAATAGTTTTGTGCCGATTGATTCTCTCCGAAGCGCAATTTCTCTAATTTTGATTTTAGTTCGGCAAAATCTAAAGTTTCTAAATTTTTACATTTTCTAAAATCGCGCGCGCTTTTCACCTCAGACACGATACTAATGCCCATTTCCACCAACGTAGATTAATTTTAATCTCGGTTCAACTTATTCTTCGTCTTTTTCTAATCTTTAAAACTAGAAAAAGACAAAGAATAAGTTGAACCGAGATTAAAGTTAATCTAGTTGGTGGAAATGATATAAAACGGCAGTTTTCGTTTCTTTAGATCAACTGTTCGCACGTGCGATCAAACTGAATTGAGAAAAGAATTTGCGTATAAGCATAGTACTGTCGAACGTATCCGGCTTTAACTTGAAACCCATTTCCTTTCGCGACGGAGTACGCACATCACAACATTCACGAATGAGAAACGGAGCGGTCTCCGCCGGCGGCATGACGACAAGAAGTAGTACGCGAATTCGCGATCTCATTAAAAATGAGAGGACTTATCCGGTTATTCGATACGGATGCTCCTCGTAAGCTCTCCTACAGCGAATGGATCTCCGCATCCTGTCGTTGTAAAATCGCCGCAAGTGGTAAAACCAGCTCCGCCTATTGCCTGTTCCTTATGTAGTTGCTACGGCCCATCATAAAATACTCTCTGATCGCATCTTGTTTGTCGCATACTACATCAACGAAGCCAAAAATGGAGTTTGGAAGTGCCTCATTTGATGGAACTACATCGCCATTATTGGAAAATGTAAAATAATCGATTTCTTCAATCGATGTCAATAAATTCTCCAAATATCGATATTTTGATTGTTGTTGACTTCGAGTACACATTCTCGAAGCATAAGCATGTGAACTTTTCAACAAACTTATCAACACATTTGTTTTACCATAGTTCGATGGACCGCGTATAGAAATCGGTAGCATGTTTCCATGCTTACGTACTTCTTTTTTAGTCTGTATTTTATTGTCGACATTAATCACTTTGATCGTTTGTGATTGTCGCACGAACTTCATATATTTTCCCTTCACGATATATTGTACAAATACGACATATTGTACAAATTGAAAAACGGATCGAGGGAAAATCTATTTATAGAAACACGCAAAGAGATCAGTTCAAAATGCTTCTTGTCGGATAACTGCAATGTACATAGTTTAACCGCCAAGAAATGAAATATATATCGAAAATTATTTTACTACGAGAATTTAAGAATTACATAGAATTATGAGACAGATTACCCGAGTATATAAAGGCTGATTCAGAGATTCAATAACATCGTCGGTGCTTGAAATATTAGGTGTACAATTTTGCTTCCGCCGTTTTCCTATAGATGGCTTTAGCAGTAATTGGTGGAAATAAATAGATCATAGACGTCATACAATAAACTTGGGCATCTGTCAACATAACCCCATAGAAACATTAGTCGATTTGTGTCTGCATCATAAAGTTAGTCTCGATTGAAAATGTCAGTTTACGAGCCAAATTCTCGTCATTTGCGGGAGGTTTTAATTTTTTGCTTCAATGTGAAGAAATCTGCGGCTGAGGCTCATCGAATGCTCTCAAATACTTATGGTGAGGCCGCTATTAGTGAAAGAACGTGTCGTGAGTGATTTCAACGCTTCAAGAACGGTGATTTTGACGTCCCAGGTCATGCTCTGTATTTGGTGGGACCAGCTCGGCGTAATGTATTATGAACTGTTAAAACCGACTGAAACAATCACAGGCGATCGATATCGAACGCAATTGATGCGTTTGAGCCGAGCATTGAAAGACAAACGGCCGCAATACAACGAGAGACACGATAAAGTGATTTTGCAGCATGACAATGCTCGACCCCATGTTGCGAAAGTGGTCAAGACATATTTGGAAACGTTGAAATGGGAAGTCCTACCCCACTCGCCGTATTCTCCAGACGTTGCTCCCTCTGACTATCACTTGTTTCGATCAATGGCACACGGCCTGGCTGACCAGCACTTCCGGTCTTATGAAGAAGTAAAAAATTGGATCGATTCGTGGATAGCCTCAAAAGATGACCAGTTTTTTCGACGCGGGATTCGTACGCTACCCGAAAGATGGGAGAAAGTAGTGGCCAGCGATGGACAATACTTTGAATCATAAATGTATAACCAGTTTTTTACAATAAAGCCTCGAATTTCGGAAAAAAAACAGCGGAAGCAAAGTTGTACACCTAATATTATAATTTGTCCAGCCATTGATCGCATATCGATGGTCCAGCGTCATTTATAAAAAATTGTAGTGAATATCAACAAAAAAAGGGCAGCGGTTTTTTAAATCACGCAATAAACGTTTCCAATCGAGTTGCATATCAATTTTATGGATCACATTTAGAAAAGAGATTGGCTAAAGGCGATCGAGGCATTAATCCATTGTACGCAGCGTGTCGTGATCACGACATAACTTATTTGCGGAGCAAAAATCTCACAAAACGACACATAGCTGAGGATTGCTAAGGAGACGCGGAAACGAATTGTCGCGAAAAATTCGACTCTTGGAAAGAGAGCTGCTGCCACAGCTGTTTGGGCAGCTATGAAAGCCAAAATGAAAATTGGGCTTGAAAACAAAAAAAAGAAGAAAAATCTGATGAAAAAACAAATACTATCGATAGTAAAACGTGGCAGCATCATATCTATTATACCGTTATTGGGAATTGATCGGCGACGCGGCAGGAGTAGCAAAAGCTATAAGTGATAATAAAACTGCGCAACGTCAGTTGGATGAACTGAAACGTCACAATCGCGTTATAAAAAGTCATGAAATTTACCTCGCTCCGTACAAACATGGATAAGGAGTCTCAACGAAAAAAATTTTTTAAAAAAATTCAAAAGAAACAATAAAAATGCCAAAGAATATAACTACCAACATGTAACTGCAACAATTGGCAAAACATATGCATATTCCATATTTTAGAGATATTTTTATACTACTTTACCAGGGGGGAGTGTATCGAAATGAAAGTGACATCGAAAATTTGAATAATGCCGATAGACCAGGTACTCATTGGGTGGTGTACGCGAAGGGAAGAGATCGTGTTGTTTACTTTGATAGTTTCGGCAATCTTCGACCGCCGAAGGAATTGGTGCGATATTTGGATGTAATGCAGATCGAGTATAATCACACATCTTATCAATGTTACGATCAAAGTAATTGTGGACAACTGTGTCTACAGTTTTTACAGACAGTTGACAATCAATTTAAGAATTGACATTACATTCTTTCAACTCAGTATTCATTCAAACATGTCACTGACATTGACGCTCAGTAAGAGTAGCGTCCTCGCGGCCTGCTACTTTCCGACCGTAGATTTGAGTGATGGCGATTACGAGCTCGATCTGACGAACTTTGAAATCTATCATACGATATCTAATGCAGCCCTGCAAATCATTCTCCGCGAAATGCGGACGTCGATTGCTTCTATCTGTGTCAAATATATGCAAAGATATTAAAGTATCTCATATGCGATAAATTTGTTGATCCTTCAAACAGGATGGTACCAACTTGAAACATGTATATAATGCTCACGTAAACACCGACATGTCAAGGATTTCTGCGAACTGTGTTGTTGCTGTTGGCAACAAAAGTATGGATTCGTAGTAATAGATAAAGACAATGTGTTTACAAATGAGCGATACAGAAAAGAATTTAATGAGTTGGCGATACCTTAATGATTAGTCGTTGTCAATGCGTCAACTACGAAACGTTCTCTTCCTTCAACAGTGCAACATGGATAATAACAAAAAATTCAAGAACAGCAAAAACGAATTGCAAGAACGAATAATTCGTATCAATAAAAAGTATCATGTTTTAAAAACCAGTAAAATAGAGGAAGATATAACGTTGGAGAAACACTTTAAACCCATCGTAGACCTTTAAAACAGATCGTTGAAAACATTGCTGATGAAAATTCTTAACCGATTAAGAAAGAAGCTAATATTGAAAGAAATATTAAGGAAAGAAAACCAGAAGAAAATGAAAAAGACGATGATAATGATGATGATGATAGCGACAATTTCAGAATGGATAATTCATGGCTTCAATTAACATCGTTGTCTAAACAAAAGCAATGTATACAAGAATCGAAAGTTACGTTGGATTCTAATATGTATCATCTGAATCACACAAATTATCATCGATCGAACGTTCACACGTTTCATCAGCCGAAGATGTTTATGAAACGACCAATGAGCCACTTGAAACGTTAGTTAAACGATCATTGCAAACGCGACAAGTTCTTCGAAAAGATGCATAATCAATTGGGATCACTTGGACAAAAATACATAAACATGCTTATCGGTGATGACAGAGAAAAAATGATCGATCATGTTTATGGCATATACCTCAGTGAGAACAGTACGATACTCGGTGATAAACAGTTCGATATAGACACGAATGATTTTGTGATCGTAGATGGAGTAAAGTTCAAAGATACGCCTGGGTTGTATGAATTAATTTTCAAAAGAATTCCCGACGACACTATTTACACAGAGAATAATAAACTAACATATAAAAGTATATTATTAGCAACGAATGCGCGCAGTCATAAAGCGAATAATCCAATATTGGGTAATAAAGGATACAAATATAAGAATATAATAGCACACTCTTGGTGTCAGGTAAAATACAAATTGGAACATATACCATGCGTCTGAAAACTAAACAACAAGCCAGGTAAAAGTGTTGGAAAAGGTATAATATCACACATGATCCTAAATGATAATAAAATCGATTATGTTCATTAAGACGATCTTAATGAGCTAGTGGACCATCTCCGATTGCTTGAGGCCTTGCGTCCGGCAGGTCACAATGCCCACGATAACAAAATCTTATCTATTATCGAGGAGCTTCATGAAGTTGATTTGATTATAAATTGAAATGAGGATCCGCAATCGTTTTTAGTCGACATCGAAATATCAACCAACAATGTTTAGATCTTTTAATAATAATATATAATATTTTGCGCATTATACCACGATAAAAAAATAAAACATGTCTAAGAAAAAAAATCTCGAAAAGTGGCGACTAGTGGAAGAACTTCACGCTCCGGCGAGAAAAAATTTTCCACGCAGACGCGCCATAATTTACGGATAAGATGACCTGTGGCAGGCTGATGTGAGAGGTGTCCTTACACATAATTCAATAAAGGTTACCAACATATTCTCACCGTTATCGACGTGTTGAGTAAGTAGGTATAGGTTGTACCGTTAAAAAAAAATAGAATTGAGATGGTTACAGCGATCGCAAAGATAATTCGAGACGATGGAAGATAAAAAATTTGTAAATATAGGGAAAAAAATTTTACAAAGTAAACATACAAATACTCTTGAAAAAACACAACATAAATCATTATTCAACATATTCCATAATGAAGGCGTCAGTCGTCGAACAATTCAATCATATGTTGAAAAACGATATGTGGAAACAATTTACCCACAATTATAAATGAATCGACTTGCTACCGCGTCTAATGTCGGAGTACAACGTGCGAAAGCATCGAACTATTAGTATGCGATCCATCGATGTGACTTCTACGACAAACTCTTAACACTGTATACAGTAGCGTAAAGGCCATCGCATTCCCGCGATTCAAAGTTGGTGACTCGGTATATGTGAATAAATTCAAGACGATCTTTGAGAAAGGTTACACCCCAAATTGAACTACGGAGGTGTTTAGAAATCATCAAAGTACATACATGGAATTAATTCTGTCACGTATCTTCTGGAAGATTACCGCGAAAAATCGGTCGCTGGAAGATTCTACGATTCTATGAGTTGCATATGAGTTGCTAATCCCGACGTATATCTAGTTGAAAAGGTATTGCGTAAAAAAGGAGACAAGGTTTATATTAAATGGCTAGGATTTGATAATTCAACTCTTGGATAATGTGTTATAAAAAAAAAATAAAATTTATTATAAAATTTATTACAAATTGTTTAATTATTTTTTCCCTATGTAAATATATTAAATATAAATATATTACATTATTACATTACACACGTACATACGTACATACATACATACATACGTACGTTCATATATTTATCCATACATTTATACATACGTTCATGCATACACATTTATACATACATACATTTTATAGTTATACATGTGTACATACATATGTACATAGTTACATGCTATACATATTATAATATACATATTAAACATAATGTACAAAATATACTTATTAAATATATATATA
>NW_017259200.1:244410-246828 GCF_001594045.1 Atta colombica
TATATATATATATTTTATATATATATATATATATATATATATACATATATACTACATACAAATTTATTTACTAGTACACCGGTAATGTCTCCATGGCAGCGTATCAGTGGAACCTGACATGATATATTGCTTATCATCATGTGGACTAGAGCGATTTTTGTTTTCGAAATCGTGTACACCTCGTGCAATTTTTTAATCTAATTGCACGATTACCTGCGCAACATTTCGATTGCATCGTTCAAGCATCGAGTTTAATCCTCGAACTTATAGATCTTGCCACAACGTTGCTGTTAACACTCTTTACCTTTTTCATGTCCTTTTTTATACACATAAAGCGTACATTTTCGCTCTAAGCCCAATGAATTCAGTCATGATGGCATCATAAATAAAAACCACCATAAAAACCATTAATACTCGATATTGAATACCTTGCTGATATGTGTGCACAGACTTATTCGAATCTCTCTCCATTTTTTCCAATGTGCACTTTAGGTTTCGGCGTAGATCACGAATGAGATGCATTCCTTCCTGCAATAGTTGTTGAAACTCAGCCACTTATCATCCTCGCTAGGCAGTCGGATGGCGCAGTCATTCATTTTACCGCAGTCTACTGAGTATCTACTGTAATTTTTCATTTGTATTGAAGTAATGTAGACATCTGAAAAGATCATACAAAATTATTAGTATATTTATTACTGTTTCTTTTAATATTGTTTTATCGATTTATTTTTCTTATTATACTTATCGATCGCAGAAATATTTCTTATTCTTGGATCTAGTAATTTGCGATTTCATGGCGGGACAGATCTTTAATCAACGCAAAATGCCCTGCGTTATCGTCCTGTGGATCCTGCATGTACAGCAAATTAATATGCTTGTACATACCTCTTTCGGCTAGTCGCAATTTTTGTGAAGAAGAATTTTTTTCTGTTCTTCGATACTGTACATGTTGACGGAGATATTATTCTGATTTTCGAATTTTATTATTTGGTTCAACGTCATCAGAAACTGAAATGCCTTGGAGATTTAGTAGGATATTATAATGCTGATATGAAGATTCCCGATTTGTGTTACTTCTAGCCGGGTGTAGAGCGGCAATCATTGACCACGTGAAGCATGCATTGTCCACGGATTGCACATTGATTACTGCTTTCTTTATCTTAATCTTCTTTATCTCTCGCAGTAATTCAATATGACAACTCGCATGCAATGGATTGTATTTGTTCGCATTGAGAGTCAAATTCAGGACAGTGTCCACTCGCTATCGCGTTCCTAGATTTTCTCTAGCAATGCTATTATAGAATAAGCTCGACGATGCGCGACGCGTACCATTCTTGTAAATCAGACATATTGAAGAGTTTACAATTTCTTGTGATGATACTTTTATTCGCGCATTTATCATCTGTTATGAATTCACTATAGAATACAGTCTTTATAGAGTTATGTCTCTGCATAATGTCTCGCATTCCAGCATAATTTCACTCGCATCTTTTAGAAATTGGCGAGACTCGATATGTCTAGAGTTTGAGTTATGATGGCACCGGTCAGTATGTACGGCTTTCGAACGCCATATCTATCTCGCGGAGATCTCATCGGAATCTCGCATTGTATCCGGTACCCACTCGCAAAACGATCACGCACTGAATCTTTAAAACTTTTGAGTCGCGATATGAACGATCAACGATTGTTTGATCTCAATCGATAATCGTGAACGTTTAACACGATTCTGTTCTTCTAGCGATTTGATAAACACATCGCAACGCTGTTCCCATGCGATGTACTCTTCTCGCGTATTCAACTGAGCGGCTTGCTTCATCAATTCACGCTCCGTTTGCTTCATATTATATCTTCTTTTCACAGTCTTTTCATTAAAAAAAAGCTTTGAAAATGTATATTTTTAGTCTATTTTTGTATCTTTTACAACACCTTGTATCACTGTGTGCAAATAAGACACATGTTACAAGGTATTATTTGAGTAATAAAGTAAATTTTTATATTCCGAACAGGAATATCCTCCGAGAATTGTACATATGTTGTATCATGTATTCAAACGGCACGAAGACTTGAAAATTGATCATTTATTTCTACAATGCATATTGAGCAATATCTTTCATAACTTTCAGTAGAACTCAATGCAGCACATTTTTTTCACAGGATTTAAGGCGTTTACTTGAGCTCGATATATTATTCAATTTTATCATCATCATTCTCATGTCACTGTTGAAAGAGCATCTTCATCAGACATTTCCTGTTCAGACATTTCTTCATGTTGATCATTTATTTCTTCGTCCATCACTTCATCCTCGTGAGATGCAAAATCCATTTTTCCATTAAGCACACACACACACACACACACACACACACACACACACACACACACACACACACACACACACACACACACACACACACACACAC
>NW_017259200.1:246928-251989 GCF_001594045.1 Atta colombica
TACCGATATAACGTTGAATAAACTCTAAACACAACTGCTACCAAAATGTGCTCCCAAAAGAAAATCTTTTTGTTTTATACCGAAGATGAATCATTTTTTTTTTGATATGTTACACGTTCTAACATGTTTGAATATGTTTCCGAAGAGATGATTTTTTTATCGTGGTCGAAAAGATAAGCTGAAAAATTTTGAAAAGAAAGCATGGGAACAGATAAAACTTTATTGCTGCTATTGGCGTCGAACCCATAGATAAAAACATTTCGTCAGAGTGCATTCTTATGATATGAACTATTGTATAGTTTGAAATATGTTTGAAAAATAATGTGAGTAATATGATTTAAAAAGTAATGTGATTTTGTATTTATGGTTGTTAAGATAAATAAATTCCACATTTGATATACTATCCAAAATGCATTTTCGAGAAGAGAATGGGAACAGACAAACTTTATCGTTGTTGTCGGCGCCGATTCCTATAGATAAAAAAAAAGATTCGATATGATCAAAGTGCATTCTTATAACATGTGTCTCTGCATAATTTGACGTAGGATTGAAAATGAAAAAAATCCTCTCTATTTTGGGATATATATAAAGTGGAACACTGTTTAAAAGAAGAGCCCAGCTAACATTACCGTATTAGTCTCAAAGGAAATCGAATAGTAAAAAGCTCTTGAAACATATACAGCAAAAAGATGAACTACTACGTTCCAATTCAAACAGGAGGTGAAATATGCGAGGGACAATAAATTTGTGTTCAATTATATAACATTTTGTTTACATGCTTTTAGTATATGTTATATATTTTTTCTACTTATCTGTATTCTTTTTTCTTTAACAGCACTTCTTATACATCTTCGATATCTTGTCATATTTACTTTATATTTTGAGAAGGAGATTTGCATTGATACTTACAGTTTATAAATATCTGGAATCAGCGTGGGATTTATGTCCTATGTAAAAATTGTGATTGATAATCGAGGCAATCGCATAATCTTGCCTCATACGACATGGAAGGCGTTCATTGAGAGACGTGCAAATGTTGAGCGATTAGTGCAGTCAACTGTTTCCTTCTCTCTAACGATTCAAGATTTAATTGTAGAACTTGTTAAAATTGGTAATGAATATAATGTAAAAATATCATTGCATGGTACGTGCTTGCACCAAAAACCATTCTTTTTATGTTTGTATTTGAACATTGTGTCGAACATGTATACTTTGAACTGTGTCAATATACTCACGGTGTTAGTAAGAAATTTAAATATTTTGTGACTTTTTTATGCCAAAATTGTATTACTAATCAATGCGATGTTGCAAATATTTTGTATAAAATTTATGATAAAAATTCTATTATAGAATGTGAACTTGTGTAATAGCTTACGCGTTAGATAATATTGTATACGCTGCGTTACATGAAAAATAAATGTATTAAACATATTACTCAGTCTTCTAAATGATTCATTCCTATCATTTCTATCATTCCTTCCTATTATCTTTTTCTCAACTCCAAATTACTAGATAAGAAAGCGCGTTTTTTTAATTACATTAATAAAAATATTATTATAATTGCTAAGTTATATTTCAAAATATCATATTTATTTAATAAAATTAAATCTTAAAAGAAAAAGAGAGCGCAATGAGAGGAAGAGAGAGTGTGAATAATAGGACTGTAACGGGTGGGACAGAGAAATGCATTCTACAACAGGTGGGAAAGAGAAGATAATAGATTAGAGAGAGAAGGAATAAACCCCTTCTCCCGGTAATGCGCTTTTCCCTCTCTCGTCATCTCTCCCTGCGACGTCGCGCTGCGGGACCCTAACGTCTATATGCACTTCCCCCTCGCTCCACCCTCCCCTGCACCCCTATACACACACGCACGCACGCACGCACGCACGCACGCACGCACGCACGCACGCACGCACTAGGCACGAACGCATGCACGCACGCATGTACGCACGCACACCGCATATACATATACGCACTAGTACATAGTGATTCATGAATTTCCTTATATATCCTACTCATGGTTTTTCGCTCATGGGATTTGTATAGTAGGGATTTGTATTGTAGTTTTCGCTCTTGCAGAGCACAACCAAGTATTTGTAGGCATCAAGACGATTACTCAGCTCGAGAAGCTGCGCTACGTCATTTTCGCTATGCAAACAGGTCGAAAAAATGTCAAGTCCGAGGATAAAGTCGATTCGATGACTGTAAATTAATCAATGCGAAACTCTACTTAAATTCGGTATCTGATTCGTACGATGACTTGAATCTAAATTTCGATAAAAACAGATTCTGTATGACTTGTACGCGAGTTTCTGCAAGGGTTACTACGGATACGAGTATCTTGAGTCGAGTCTCACCTTTACAACTTTTTTACGTAATGGCCCGTTTGTGATCGATTGCTTTCGATAGAACAAATTGGTCAAGAGTGGCACCGTGTATTAGACTTTGTGATTAGACTTTGAGTGTAAGGAGAATTGCCCGCAAATACAATAGCCTATTGTCTCATCACACGATCGCGTGGTATAAAAATCAGTATAATTTATTGATCGTTGTGTGCAATCACCTAATTGTACTTCCGACACGATATAAAATCTACGATACGCTTTAATTTTCTCGACAACATGCCCGTGCGTTCGTGGATTCTGCAAGGATTCATCGTTAAAGAATTTATAATGAAGGAAATGGCGGTGCTGAAACAGGGGACCGTTTTCACACTTTATATTTTTACGAGTCCCGTGCCATGGAAATTTTTGACAAGATCCGACTTGCGCTTCCTAGTCGATTGCTTATTATCATGGATTGCGATGAGAGGATGGGATAGTCCCGTACAACGAGACGAAACGCCTGATCACAGCGGCTGTATTTGAAGATGCTATCGTATACGTTAAGAAACGCGAGAAACGAACGTGGCTGTGGAACTTGCTTCTGGACGATGAGCGAGAACGCAAGTACATCGAAACTTTGGATGCGGTATACGAAGACATGGAATCTTCATCTAGATGTTAATACTATATGTTACGAACTGCCAAATATGTTAAGAACTGCGCGTTATAAAATGTATTGAAAATATATAACTGGTAGTTGAAAAAGAATTTTTTTAAGAAAAATACGTTAATGTATTTATTATGTATTTCTTTTCTCTTCCTTTGTAATATACGATGAACATATGCATGAACGTACATATAAATATATGTATAAACATATGTATGAATGTATGTGGAAACGTATGTACATATAAACGTATGTATGAACGTATATATGAACGTATGAACGTACTTTAATTGCAGAAATACACGTATATACGTCACAATTTACGCGGATGCAGTCTTGCGATACTCGCTTGTATGAACGGTTGAAAAAAATGTACTTCGCTAAAGACAATAACGCATACGAAGAAGGAATATAACATATAAGTTTCAACGTTCTATACAAAAGAAACATTTTTTGACATTATGTATGTAGTAGGGATCATTACGCGGTGCGTTTACTGAGCAGATGTGACGGATACGGGCTACAAATTTTTGGGAATTGGAATCAACGTTGGTCCATCGAGTTACATGGAGATTTCCCTGGGAGAGCATCACGGACACGAATTGTCGCTGTCTCTCAAAATGTGGAAGAGCCTCTACGAGCAGCGATGGAATATTACATGAGCATGCTTCGAAACAAAGGACAATTTTATAAGCGTTGGACCGCTAACTGTCAGAATTTGCACGCTGAACAATGCTACGTCTCGATTCTTCGTCCGTATTATGATGATTGAAACGACGCTACGCCTTATGTTTGACTTTGACGGATGTATCGATGTAACGTTTGAACGATTAGCCCGAATGATGATCGACAGTTAATATCAAGTATACGCGATTCTCCAATATCACGTCTGAGAAACGCTATACACGATAATATCTTCAATGGACATCAGCTTGTCGATTGCGAGTTATTAGCTTTAGTTTTTTATACAAAAAATCATGTAATAACATGTGAATAAAAGAGACGCTAGTAAAAAACTGTATTGAAAAAATTACGTTATGAAAAGGGGACTTTTACTTTATTGATTCATTTTTTTCGTCCTTTCTTCGATATTATGTTACGCTCTTCGACATCGCGCTCTATCTCTAACATGCAAGAGCTATCTTTCTCTAACATGCAAGCTCTTGTTATCTTGTTACGTATTTTTTTTGTATATATAGAGTTTTATAGTTCTATAGTCTATCTGCAAAACATTTATGATTTTCAGTGTTTCATATGCAATGTAAATGTATCTTTGCCTAGATAGCCTCGCTATCTAGGCAAAGAATGTTTCTCAGCGTCAACCTTTGTCGAATTTTATCTGCGCGAGGTTCGTGTCATTTCGAATTATATTTCGAATTATAATGAAGAGTTTGTATCGTTAGATTTTTATAAACATGCAAGAGTATTCTACCATTTAGGTGGCTTTTGTACGTTTATGTGAGTAAGTGAAAGTGATAGATCCACTACAAGTATCCTGTTGAGGAAGTAAGTAGTTTTTCTTTTTGTATGCTAGATTTTTTAGCGAATTTGTTGTTCTAATGTTTTTTTTACTTTTTATTTTTTCCAATACATCATGGTTGACAACCTAAGAGTCATACGATTTCAGTTATGAAACGAGGTAAGGGTTCTAGTAATTCCTCTGATAAGTTCAGTAATAAATTATAAATTATAAATTATAAATTATAACTTATAAATCATAAATTATAGATAGAGTATTTTCTAATTATTTTTTTCTAATTTACTTTGTATAATACTTTTTTTCAAGAGACACATCGTAGCAATATCAGGATAAGAGGGTTCATGAACCAGTTCAATCGATTGATAATTCACGCAGAAAGATGGAGGATCGAGAGAAGAGTATTGATATGTGAGAGGAAGGTGATTTCTTCCTGGCAGAACTCTTCGGCCATACGATCCGGAGCCAGAAGACTGGAATTGTAAGTTTGATAAAATTTTATCGATAAAATTTAAAGGAATATTTATATATTTATATATTTTACGTTACATATTGTACAACTTTGCTTCCGCCGTTTTTTTCCGAAATTCGAG
>NW_017259200.1:252089-276082 GCF_001594045.1 Atta colombica
AAAAAATGTATAATATGTACCCAGGTGGCAGATTACTTTTAATCAGTCATTAAATTCCTGCTTTTTGCGTTTGTGGCGATCTCTCATAATTATAACACTCGGAAATGAAGAACTAATATTCGATATGGTTATCATCGTTTCCGACATATTCTGGTATCTTTATTTGCCCATATTTGCTACATGCTACGTTTGGCTACGTGTTCATTGCGTTTCGTTGGTTCCGTTGATTTTTGTGTAGGGTTGCGTCGATTGCATCGTGTCCGAATATGGCGTCCTTGCTGGGATACAGGCGACAACGAAAAGGTAGATTAGTAATCATCATTCGGTCTTTATCAAGTTTTTTCAACTGAATTTTCGATAAAGACAGAATAATGATAATTATTTGTTGAATGATGATTCATCGATCGACGCAACACAAAAATAATAAAAAGTATAAAAGCCAATGAAGCCAATGAAACGCAATGAATACAACATAGCCAAATATAGTATTGGCGGTCGTTACGAACAATAATCTTTATTCTTATTATATATATAAGTATTATTACGCATTATAGTCAGTTACGAGAGTGATTATATATTCCCTTTCCTCATCGTCTACTACGGGCGTGAGCCTGTCTTGAAGAGCAATCTTACTGCACATTCTCACATTGGTGAGAACACTTGTAATGTTGCTCTCCAAGACATGATCTCGGGAAAGGAAATAGCGGTTAGCGATTGCCGCCTCGTGAGAAGAAAACAACCGCTATTACTTACTCCAATGGATTTACTCCATAGGATTTACTTGCACATTTTGACCGATTAATATGCTGCGCGCAAGTTGGTAAAGAAGCCAGAACTAAGCTGAAAATCGGTCGAAATGTGCAAATAAATCCCAGTACTGGCCTAATCTATTCAGGTACGAATTGTCAGCGTTCGGAAAAGAACTGCGAAAGCGATACGTTTCCTGCCGAGGCTTTCCAAATCAACAATCTTCGGTCTTTTAGAACGAATGGCATCGCAATTTATCGATATCGCGATCGGAAGCATCACTCTGGCCGAGAATCCCGGATCGACCAGCAGCAAGTATTCAGTATGCGGAATCGATGCGTCAGAGGGTTCAGCAACTGAGGTTTTTCGCTCCACAGCCAAGTCATCTTCACATCATCGTAGCGTCGCAGATTCATGCGCACAATCGCCAGCTTTGGTTCGAGTTATGAAGTCTTATCAGAATTTTGCGTTCTTCATCAAGCATTGTGCAAGAATGCTAAACCCTTTTGCTCTCTCTTTCTCTCTTTCTTAATTAAGTAATTAATCGGATTGAGCAGAGACGCAGCTGTGATAGTATTACATTTTTGAATTACATTTTTACAACAAAGGTGTGTTCGTCAGTGCGTGTAGATTAAATATCTATTAAGTTTAACGCGTCTAATCATTTAATCATGGCGCCTTCCACGATTGAGGAATTGCAGAAGCATATATCGACATGTACAAAATTTCCAAGATTCTATCATTTTTAATCCAATAATATGATTTATTCAAATAGAAGCAATGTTCGCGCGTATTACGGAAAACTAACTAACTAACAGAAAATTAACTAACAACGCTCATTACATGATCATGTCATTAGACGCAGAAACCATTGCATATAGAGATTTTATTGCGAAACCCGATGAGAATCTTATACAAAACTCAAAACTGTGCATAATTGAGAGTTTTTCGCATCAGCGAAAAGCATTAATAAAGAGTCTTGATGTCCGGGAAACCATCTCAGATTCTCAGTAAACACATAGTCTAAACCCGGACAAATGATGCGATGACACGGTCCTAAAAATCATTTTCTGTGAATATCTATCGTCGATAATTGTCGAGTTTAGGGGCTTCTCCTTGATAAAATTCTTATTTGATTCATTTTTGCATAAAATAAACGAATCTGGCAAAAAAAGTATCGCTCTATTCCATCAACCGAGATATTAATTATTAAAGTTGACAAATATTCAGGTTAGGAAATCTGTCACATTGGTGGTATAGAGGAACATGAGGAACATGTAAGTGAAGATTTTTTGTTTCAATTACACAAATTCTCGGTTTCATAAACAAATTTTCTGCTTTAAAAAAATTCTTTTCTTAAAAAAAAAGAGATAATTAGTTAGAATACAATTCCTCTCTAGAATAAAAATGTACTCATTTGACGCGTTTTCACTCAAAACGAAAGAATCTGAAAGACAAAAAAAAAACAAGGCCATCGATCTCGAATTATTAAGCGTTAATGTTTAACACTTTAGAGGCTAAGATATCTGTAATCCCGATTCGATACAGTTCTATGTATTTATTCTGCTTTTTCTCTTCCTCCTCATGCTTCTTTTTCTGTTTTTCACACCATTCCTTATATCTTTTTCTTTTTCTCATAAATTTCTTTGTTGATTTTTTTTTCAAATCCTTAGTGTTCTCCTTAATTCTCTTTTCATGCTTTTTTATTCTTGTTCTCTTTCTTAAATTCCATGATATTGTCCTTCTTTTATATTTCGTGATCACACCCTTTACCTTCTCTTTCACCTCTTCCCAGAATGTCTTTTGTCTCGTCTTATGTGCCTATCTATCTCTAACTTCTCTTGCTTTTTACCCCTTTTTTGTTCAGTCACTTTTCTCTATTTCTACTTCTTTCTTTCTTTTTTTTCTATTCGTTGATAGTTTAATGGAATTTATCAATTCCATCTCCAATGGCTTGCTAATTCCATTCTATTGCCTTCGATAATACTCTTCACTTCTTCTTCTGTCTTATCACATAGGAATATATCACATATCTATTACAGAAGATTCAATCTCCCCTATATATGTTCGCAATTCCCCGAAATTTCTATTCATAATCGCTCATTCCCTTTCCTCTATCTTACTTATCAATATGTGCTCATCCCTATTTACTACTTTATCTATGAATCTTATGTAATTATTTTTTTTTTACTTTCTCTTTCTCCTCTATCTTCTTCTATTTCTTGTTTTTGCATTAAATTCTCCTATTATCAGACAATTTTCCTCTTTTTCTAAGAAATAACTTCTGTTAATAACTCCATTGTTTTTTTTATTTTTCTACTGTATACTGTGATTATTCTTCACATATTCTTGTTATATTTTATATTCCGTCGCTGTATTACCTAAATCTCTGATTCTTCATGTTTTTGTTGCAACAGTGATCCCTTTCTTTGACTTACTTTTTTACTCCTTTTTACTCCTGATAAGCAATTCCACCTGTAGTTACTTGATAGTATATTTATTATCTTTTCTTCTTCTTTCTATCCATGTTTCAACTAGACCTACTATATCAAAACCTTCTAAGTATTAGGTAGTTGGACTGAAATCCGCTGTTCGGCTGTAAGTGTCTCTAGGTGTTACTTTAGTACGGATAGATGTCGCTTGTGTCATCTTGAAAGGTGACCCTTTGCTAAAAACCGCCATATTTAGTTGAAATACATTCCTCGAATGAGCAAGTTAAAAATGGATTGTGATAAATTGTTTTTTGCGATGTGTGCTTCTACACTATTTCGATTAAAAAAAAGTGCAGCTAAAGCTCACCGATTGCTACACACTTATGATGAGTCTGTATCATTCGAAACTGTGTAGAGATTGATTTTGATTTAAAAATAGCGATCCTTATGATTGCGATCTTTATGATAAGCACTGGTTAGTCGAAAAATTTGAAGATTCCGAATTGCAAAGTTTGCAAAGATGAAAATTCTTCTCAAAGAATTGACAAAACAGTGAATGTTGACAAGTCAATTGTTCCAACGTTTGCATGTCATGGGGAAGATTCAAAAAGAAGAAAAATGGTTGCCACACGAGCTGAGCGAGAACGCCATTACAAATTGCCATTGATTAACATTACCATTTCTTTGCTTGCGAGAAACGAAAAAAAAGTTTCTTGTGGCGTACTGTAATTAAGGAAAAATGGGTTTATTTTCACAAATCTGAACGCAAAAAATCATGGGTTGATCCTGGCCAATCATCAACATCCACACCAAAACGGAATAATCGTCACAAGGTCATGCTGCGTATCTGGTATCTGGTATCTGGTATCTGATATCTGGGATATGGAGGGGATAATGCTTTTAAGCTCTTAAAACCCAATGAAACGCCGAACGTTACAAACAGCAACTCGAGCGTTGATTTAATGGAAAAAAGGCCGTCAAAAAGTAATTCTGTTGCACGCTCGGTGCCATGTTGCATTGGCAGTGAAAAAAAAGCTGGAATGGGAAGTCCTTCCTCACTCAACGTATTCTCCAGATCTTGTCCCAAGTGATTATCACTTGTTTTGGTTGATGCACGCAGAAGATACACACTTTCATAATTACGAGGAAATCCAAAAATGGATGAATGAGTGCATAACATCAAAAGACAGGACATTCTTTTGACATAGGATTCAGCTTTTGCCAGAGAAAGAACTCGAGAGAAAATATTTCGATTAAGGTATCTCAACAAATTTTTCCAATATAAATGAAAAAAAATGAAAAAAAAGGTGGGTTTTAACTACCTATTTCCATGTTTCTTCGCATTTGTTGAGCAGATCCGCCACATTCCAAAAATGGATTCTTAACCTCCTTTTCATTTTTGTCTTTCAACCGTCGTCTTCTCATTTTCTCTTTTTTCCTTTTTCTTTTTTAGTTTCTTCTCTCTCTCTCTCTCTCTCTCATTCCAGTGCTATTTTATCTTTCACGAATATCTTTCTGTAGCTTATCTTCATATTATTTCCTTTCTCTTTCTCTTCTTTTGCTTCTTTAATTGCTTTTGCATTTCTTTCTCTCTTCTTGTCAATGAATATTACTACCTATGTTTAGGTTCTTCTTTGTGATTTTCTCATCATTATCTCTCTTTTTTCTTCTCAACTTTCTACTTTGGCCACCATGTATACTTATTTTCCCTATCTAGTATTTTGAACGCCTTTCTTACATCTATCTAAACTTTTCTTAATAAATTTCATAACTTCTCGCCCCGTTTATTTCCCACTTGTTTATTCCTCTTATCATATTATTTCTGCGTTCTTCTTTATCCTTTCTTTCTTTCTCCCATTTCAATTTGTCTATTCTTTTTTCCAGCTTTTTCCTCTCTTCGATACATTTTTCTTTATCCCTTTTTGTTCCTTCTTCTATATTCAGATTTACTTTTTTTCATTCCTTCCGCATTTTCTCAATCTGTTTCATCCAATTATCATTCATCTTTTCCATCCGTCTACATACATTATCCTTCATCTCTCACATGTATTTCACTATGGAATCTTTACCCACCACGTACCTCTTCATATTTTTACTATCATTTTTAGATTTGTTTTTATGCCGATTTTCCTGCCTTAGCGTCATCTATCCTCTGCCGTTGCACTTTCTTTGTTCTTCTTCGCCTCTTCCAACTCCTTCTATCTACCTGTCCTAATCTAGATTTATTCCTTTTCTAGCACCTTTTAAGTTTTTTATGTCCTTATTTTCCTTCTCTCTTCTTCTTTCTTCCGCGCTCTTTCATCTTCCCTTCCCCTTATTCACTTAACTCTTCTTTTCTTTGTCGTTCTTGCTTAATTGTTGCTTGATTACACTCTCTATTGGGCACAATGAGTTTGTCCGTTCTCTTTTTCACCGGAAGTCTTAATTAAATAATATAAAGTTAAAATGTAAAAGTTTACATCAAAATATAAGTGTAAGTATACTCGTGTAAAAATATAAATATAAGTATACTCGTATAAAATATAACTGCATGCAAGATATAATTGCTAAATATAGGAATTATAATGTAGGAGAGATCAAGATCAGTTGACTATAGGGATAAGTAGAATAATTACATTAAAACAAAACACGCGAGGTATGCGCAAACATGTCTGAATACGCAGCAACTTACCGCTAAGTTTGCTAAGTATTAGGTGTACAACTTTGCTTCCGCCGTTTTCCTATAGATGGCTTTAGTAAGTGGTGGTCGAAATAAATAAATCATAGACGTCATACAATAAACTTGGGCATCTGTCAACATAACCCCATAGAAACATTAGTCGATTTGTGTCTGCATCATAAAGTTATTCTCGATTGAAAATGTCAGTTTACGAGCCAAATTCTCGTCATTTGCGGGAGGTTTTAATTTTTTACTTCAATATGAAGAAATCTGCGGCTGAGGCTCATCGAATGTTCTCAAATACTTATGGTGAGGCCACTATTAGTGAAAGAACGTGTCGTGAGTGGTTTCAACGCTTCAAGAACGGTGATTTTGATGTCGAAGACCGGCATAGCGGTGGAAGAGAGAAGGTTTTCGAAGATGCAGAATTGGAGGTATTATTTGAGCAAGACTTGTGTCAAAATCAAGAAGAATTGGTACGATCATTGGGAGTGACTCAACAAGCCATTTCAAAACGCCTCAAAGCCATAGGAATGATTCAGAAGCAAGGAAATTGGGTGCCGTACGAATTGAAGCCGAGAGATGTTGAACGGCGTTTGTTTGCTTGTGAACAGCTGCTTGAAAGGCAAAGACGGAAGGGATTTCTGCATCGCATTGTGACTGGGGACGAAAAATGGGTTCATTACGATAATCCCAAGCGCAGAAAATCATGGGGAGTTCCCGGCCATGCTTCCACGTCGACGGCCAAACCGAATATTCACGGCTCCAAGGTCATGCTCTGTATTTGGTGGGACCAGCTCGGCGTAGTGTATTATGAACTGTTAAAACCGACTGAAACAATCACAGGCGATCGGTATCGAACGCAATTGATGTGTTTGAGCCGAGCATTGAAAGACAAACGGCCGCAATACAACGAGAGACACGATAAAGTGATTTTGCAGCATGACAATGCTCAACCCCATGTTGCGAAAGTGGTCAAGACATGCTTGGAAACGTTGAAATGGGAAGTCGTACCCCACCCGCCGTATTCTCCAGACGTTGCTCCCTCTGACTATCACTTGTTTCGATCAATGGCATATGGCCTGGCTGACCAGCACTTCCGGTTTTATGAAGAAGTAAAAAATTGGATCGATTCGTGGATAGTCTCCAAAGATGACCAGTTTTTTCGACGCGGGATTCGTACGCTACCCGAAAGATGGGAGAAAGTAGTGGCCAGCGATGGACAATACTTTGAATCATAAATGTATAACCAGTTTTTTACAATAAAGCCTCGAATTTCGGAAAAAAAACGGCGGAAGCAAAGTTGTACACCTAATAACATTTTGTTGTGAACACATAATAAAAGTTATACCACAATTTTAAAAAATCGTACACCTAAGTAAATATTTTTATTCTTAAAGTTTTTGTTTTACAATCGTATATGATTGTCTGAAATATTTGATTCCTACTTAGATGTAGTTTTTACTTAATAAAGACCACCAGATTTTTTTTTTGTTTATGTGTCTTTGTTATCGTATTGTAAAAAATGAATGGAGATAATAGACTAACCATAGCACGAAACTGTATGACTCATTTAATGACGACTCTTATAATATTTACTCAAAATTTTATTCCTTTAAAGAGATTTTCCTCAGTAGTAAATGTTATAAATTTAGTTCCCTCATATCCAATCTTGAAAAGCTCATTCGTATTTTTGCATGAAATGAATAAATTTTGCAAAAAGAAGCATTGTTTTGCCCTGCAAAGTAAATATTTGTGTTTAAAATATATTTTTATAAAAGTTTTATTAATATGTAGTCAAAAATGTAATTTAAAACACATTAATCTTTATTTTAATAATCTTAGTCGAATTACTCCAGTCTCGGAACTAATTGAATCAGATGGAATGCATTAGAAAATTTTTTTTCATATTATTGGGAGTACAAATTAATTCGGTCCGTTTTTTTGTGCATTTATTTCAAAACAAAAAAATGAATGAAAATCAATTAAAGTATTGTCCATCACTACTACTTTTGTAGTGTCCTACTACTGTCCTACTACTTTTTCCCATCTCTCAGGTAATTTTCGAATTTCATCTCGAAAAAATGACTCGTCTTTGGAGGCGATCCAATTTTGGAGCCAATTTTCGATTTCTGCGAAAGAAGTGAACCGGTGACTTGCTGCATCCTTCGGAACAATCAGTAATCAGAAGGAGCAATGTCCGGAGAATACGGCGAGTGCGGTAAAACATCCCATTTGAGCGTTTCCAAATATTTTTTTACGACTTTAGTGACATGAGCATCATGAAGAAGAATAACTTTATCATGTCTTTGCTCGTATTCCGGCCGTTTTTCTCGCAATGCACGATTCAAACGAATCAATTGTAGCCGATATCGATCGCCCGTAATGGAATCGTTAGGTTTCAGCAGCTCATAAACAAGACCCTTTTGGTCCCACCAGATACAGAGCATGATCTCCGAATCATGAATGTTCGGTCGTGGTGTTGATGTGGAGGTCGATGGCAACGATTGACCGGGCTTAACGTAATATTTTTTCTTCTTGGAGTTGTCGTAGAACATCCACTTCTCATCTCCAGTCAATCCGATGCAAAAAACCTTTTCTCTGTTGTCTTTGAATCAGCTGTTCGCAAGTGAAAAATCGCCTTTCAACGTCTCTCGGTTTCAATTCATAAGGCACCCAATTTCCTTGTTTTTGAATCATTTCCATGGCTCTCAATCGTACAGAAACGGCTTGTTGAGTTACCCTCAATGATTCTGCAAGTTCCTCTTGTGTTTGACTCTTCTTCGAGTAATGCCTCTAATTCTTTGTCTTCGAATTTTTTTCCAGAGCGAGACTTGTCTTCAACGCTGAAATCTCCATCCTTGAAACATCGAAACCATTCCCTACATGATTTATTAGTTGGAGCAGTTTCATCATAAACTTCGACAAGCATTCGATGGGCTTCAGCCGCACTTTTCAATTTTGCAATTAAAACAGAAAATCAAAATCTCCCGCAAATGCTGCTTGGTTAACACAAAATTCGACATTTCAAATACTGTAAAAATCAAGATTTTCGTATGAAACTCAAAGCGATATAAACTGAATATTATTAGCAGATGTTTAACCTCTCTGAAACCGCCAAAAGCTGTGAACCATTCATAACAGCTGAAGCCATCTTTAGGGAAACGGACCGAACTAATTTGTACTCCAAATAGTTATCAATTTCTCCTTATTATTAAAATATTATTAGATAGGCAAATATATGTAGTAATTGGTGTAAAATTCATTTTTTAAATAAGTCTCTTAATTTCGTCTGTAAAAATTTGAAACTGAAAAAATAATTCTATTAGCTCCGATTTACAATATGTTGTAATATTTATGCAAATGTGTGCTATATATAATTGTACAATTCTACTGTAATATTCTACTGCAGTATAATAATTATTACTTATAAATAGTACTGCAATAAAGTATTATACACAGTAGTATTATAAAGTTATAACATATAATAAAATACTCAAAAATATATAATAAAAATATGTAATAAATATATAATAGAAATATATAATAAAAACTTATAATAAACTACGCGCTAACTTCAACTAATTGGCTGCCAACGCATCCGCGCTGCGGCGTACTAGCCTCAAACGGCATGATTAAATGGTATAATATCAAAGCTTTAAGGCTGCGATCACTGAACACGACTGCTTTCGATCGTCTTATTGTAGGCCTATGCATTCACGTTCGTCTCGACACTAACGCACCGACCGCAAAATTTATGTACGGAATGACATTACGTATCTCCAGAGAATTTGTCTTTCCGGATAATTTCACTCTTAATCCTCACGTATTGAAGAATTTCACGAGCATATGCATAAGTTCAAACCGGTTCCAATGAAGCATAAATATAAAAAGCATGCATTCTGTTTCGAAGATTTATTTTCATGAACACATATTTTTTCTTCGGGAGCACTAAAAAATCGTTAAAGCAATCATACATCAGCCATCATCAAATTATTAGTACAGTATCCGATCGCATCTTTGATATAGAAACAGTACCAAGCGTAGCGTATCCATCGAAAATTTAAAATCAGTATATTTCATATTCGATGACCTAAGCAATATACAAGAAAAAACATTTGTCTTTAAAATAATATATTCCTGACGTAATTCTAAGACATTTTTTCCTTTGTCAAAATTTGATCCAAAACCTAGTTTTTGAATTATAAGGGAAATTAGCGAAATACGGATCGCGTACGGAAAATAGGCAAGAACGTCGCAACTCATTGTCCGATGCGGACATCAGATTGCGATCAGCTGCTTGTTACGTATGACACGCGCGTCACGATAATACGCATGTATCCTTCCCCCTTTCTCTCTCTCTCTCTCTCTCTCTCTTCATCGATTTGTATGTAAAAGATTCTTATGTAAAAATCAAGTGCATGGATAAATCGCTAATTAATTAATCGGTAGTGATTAATAATAACAAACTGATAAATTCGTTAGTAAATCGATCAAATATGTGTGAATAGATTTGCGCAAAGGTGATACGTGACGATTAATGTGACAGACAAAAATTTATTATTATTCGGTTGGATTTGTGAGAATCTTGTCAGAATTCACAGACATGATATTATTCTGCCTTTTTCCAATTCATTATTGTGGTATGAAGACATCTCTACAAGGTGAGAGAAATTTTAACAAAGGAAAAAATGTCTTAAAATTACATCAGGAATATATTATTTTAAAGACAAATGTTTTTTCTGAGACACCCTGTATATACACTATAGAAAAAGGACAAATACTCAACTCATCAGGCGACGTACGCCCAGCGTTAAAAACTTATGCGCCTCACAAGAAAGTTACTTTTATCCTATAAGGCAAGCAATTTCTCTCTCTGTAATATCATCTCTGTAGTTATCAAGATAATGTTTTCTGCGAACGTAACAGCGATACGTAACAGCGTATTTTAGATATAAGTTTTAGCAATAAAAATGTATCTGCGACTCCTTCATTTAAGTAATCTACGTAAAATAATCTACGTAAAGTAATCTACGTAAAGAAATAAAATGTCTTAAAATTCGTTGTCACTCGGGGAGAGGGAAATATATGGAGAACTGCGTCCGCCATTTTCTCTTAATACGGAGCGGGGAGAAGCCTAAGGTTTTTGGCGCGCTAGCTGCCTGCGTGCAGCGGTCCTGATTCTTGAGCGGCAGATTACTTTTGGCGATCGTCATGAGCGTCAGTCTCTATTTTTAATAAAGTATTATTATGCATCACCCAGTTACGAAAATGATTGTATGTTCCTTTCCGCACGTCAACTACGACATGGATCCATCTTGGAGAACGATACTACAAGTGCACATTCTCACACACATCGAGACACTTGGCCTCATTTTATATGATTCTGCATCTATCGAGTTTAAAAAAAGAAAATAATTATATGGAATTTCATTTTTTTATGGAATTTCGCATATATGTTTCTATTTTTTAAACTCATCTCAAGATTTATTTAGTTTAAATAACTTCGACGATCGATTAAATCGTGTGTATATGTATACAACCATTTGTGTCTTTGTCGTATTCAATTTTTTTTTTCTCGGCACTGCGGATTGTTTAATCTTCTAATAATCGTTTTTCGCAATCACATCATAAAATATTGTTTGAGATATTCATCTGTGCGTCAACATTTGTTATCTTATTGATATTGCTTCGCTATTTTACGTAATCCCCCTTATTCTGTCGTTTATGACGGAGTCAATCTTTCTCTCTTCTGATAAATTGCACTTGTTGTGTGAGTTACATATTTACAGAAAACGAGAGAAACATCACGTTCAACTCATCTTAAAGAATCTAGCTATAGCATTCCGATTTCACAATTTTATTTGTTGTATTCTTGAATGTAAATTCTATAAAATAGAGCGTTCGGCAAATTGATAGAATATTTAAGGAATGATTCTGAATGATAAAAATAAAATAAAAATCAAGACTAACATAATAGTAATGGATATTTCATTTTTTATTCAAATATTCAAATATTTATGTGCTTATTTGGATACTTATATTTTTACATAAATATTTAAATAATTAGAATTATAAAATTTAGATAAATTTAGATAAATTATAGAATTATAAAATCAATGACAAAATTCCAGTAGAAGATTCGTTTTATTAATACGAATGTTTATTATATAGATGTTTAAATATTCTGCATGTACTTTAGATATTTATAATTAATAAATGTATAGTCATTAAAATTTTGTTATTTTTGATTTTGTAATTCTGAACATTTAAATTTTTACGTAAAAAATGTCTAAAGTATGTGAATATTTAAACATTTGTAATTAACAAACGAAATATCCTTCGCAAATTTGTTATTCTTGATTTTTATCTTGATTTTTACTTCTATATCTAATTATTCTTTTTTTCTCTCATCTATTGTCGTGACGAATATCTTGTATATTCTTAATTTTTTTATGTTATTGCATTCTGATTCCTCAATCTATACAATTCAATCTATAAAATACATTAGGTACAGTTATATAAATAAAATCCTGTCCTAAAAATTCTATTTGCAGATCGTTTGTGTTTTAGAGGATTTATAAATCGCGCCATATTTTTAGAATAGTCAAATTTTATTTGCAATCTTAATATTTTGTGTATTTTAATGGTTTGTGCATATTTAACATATTTTTTATGTTTTATGCGTGTATTTTAAATCCCTAAATGTTTTTTATTTCAATATATTCGATATAAAGTCACAACTTCTGGAATTCCATTTTGAAAGTAAGTTATACACTTATGTCAAAGAATATCAATCTTATATGATCGAAAAATAATTTCAGCGTCTATATTAATACATACGCGTTTGATCAATCTTGCGAACGTTCCGCGAACTCGAGCGTAAAATATAATTATATGATAATAATTCAATCTCAAATTCTCATTATTTTCACAGCTGGATCGTAGATATTCCGATCGATCGGCGCGAATTCCCAATAAATCATAATCTGTGAAACAGCGAGCAAAATTTTACTCTATAACAAACGTTTCTTCTTTTGTCTTTGTTTTTCTTTTTCAATTAAATTGCATGGGAAGAAACACATGTTTTGAAGTTTAATATATTTTTAATATCCTTATCGCCATTCACTTAATAGCTCTTCGTCGCGCTGTCATTATCTCACGACAATATGAATTTTCATAATACACGTAAACTTACGTCAGCTTTTCCGATTAATTCTCCGGCGGAATACCTTCATTTCTGAAGTATACATTTGTCCGCGCACAGTCAGTGAGTGATTGAACTTGGTTCTTGCAGAACAGACCAACGTTTCGTCGCTATCTGGTGAACTTGTTTTATTACATAAAATTGACGAGAAGGTAAGAGCCGCATGCAGATCGTACGTATGAAGACAAGTCAATGCAAGTTTTGAGCGACTGAAGACAGATCCTGGCGATATAAATGGGACGAAAGGTATGCGAGAGAAGATTAAAGAATAGAGGAAAATGAATATAAGAGAATATAATGTATAGTAATAAAAAAGCGACTTAAATTTAAATGATTTAAATTTAAGGCATGAATTTCATTTTTCATAAAGTTTCCTTGTTAATTTACAATATCTGTAAAATATATTGAAAGTTAAATTAGAGTTAATTTATTAATATTCCTTTCTTCGTAGCGATTATAAATTGCGATAATTCTTGGAATGAATGGTGAATAATGTTTGAGTATATGTATACAGGGTTTGATGAGACTTCTGCCAAACGCTTTTTGTAGATAGAACCTAAACTCTCTAAAGTTCTCTACTATTTTGCAACTTTTGCGATAGTTAATCCAGATATTAATTATTAAAAATTGCTTGGTTTTCAATAATTTTTTACTCAAATACTATCAACTTTGCAGAAAAACAGCGAGAGACAAAAATTATTTAATTTTTTTATAAAGTTCTGAGAATTTTTTCAGAATTTGTTTTAGTATCGCATTTTCTTGTACATTGATAAAAATAGTTGCCAATATACATATAAGAAAATTCAGTACTAAAAATTGATAAAAAATTCTGAAAAAATTTTTAGAGTTTTATAAAAAGAAAACATTTTGTTTCTTGTTATTTTTTTGTAAAGTTGATAATATTTGAGTAAAAAAATTATTGAAAATCAATATTCGGCAATTTTTAGTAAAATAATTGATATCTTGTTAATTGCGAAAATTGTAAAATGATAGAGAATTTTTTTAGACTCAATTTAGTCCGCTCTACTCCTATGCGAGAGTTTTGTCATTATTTATTAATATAAAAATAATGTTAAGATGAATCGAGACTGATCGAAAAGTGACTACTCTTAATGATTTGGAATCATTTTGGAGTCATTTTAATATTATAATGATTCATTCTGCTTGTATAATGTAGCATACTATGCGTTAGTCGATCAATTCTTAATTGACTTTTATAGATATTTCACACGGTTGAAATATTTATTTGAAAATTTAGTCAGATACAGACATAGATAATAATGTTAGACTATCAAAATAATTAATTACATTGGATGCTCAAATTGATTGGCTATGGGATATCAAAACTTTTTGCAGCATTATTATGATATTTGAACATTCTTATAATTAAGGCCTCTTAACTCGTATTATGGAATAATAAGGAGGAAGTTATATTGGCATAATATTATTAATATTTCACTTATGTTCAATTTCTTATTAATAATATTGTCGACGAACAAATATTGTCGACAACAAATATTATTTTAATTTTCGAGAACTAAATAACATAAATTTCAAAAGAGAAAATAAAAGTAAAATTTGTGCGATAATTCGTGTGCGATTCAACAGCATATATTTTTAATCTTACATATTTTAATTTTACAAAATTGGATGTTTTTATTTCCTTCGAATCATCTTTAATGTTTATAACTTATAATGTTTATAACTTATAAAAATCTAATTACAATAATCAATGTATCCGTAAACAAAATTCATTTCACATACGTAGAGCCTGTTTTATTATCATCTTAAAGAGTGAAAATGTTCATTGATTCTTCAGTTAAATAGATGAACGAGTGTAATAACGAATTAATACAAATTAAATTGATTACCGAGCAAAAAAAAATAAATCAACTTACCCGCAACTATGACTGATTGTGAAGACAATATAAAAAATACGTAGTAGATGTAACCGATGTGAACCTGGCGCTCAACTTTAGCAAAAATAAAAATTAATACTGCCGTTTGTACTTCGTTTGTACTTGTTTGTACCGATCATTATTTCGTTGTATCTCAAACAGTTAAACAAAAAGTGAAAAATAAAAATGGCCAGCGCGCAACTTTAAAATTTTTAAATTTCATTTATGCCATTCGAAAGAGAATCGTTTGTACCCGTTTGTACCTCTCTTATTTTCGTTTGTACCTCAAAGGGTTCGGAGATACAGCGCGTTTCAGTTTTTGCGCAACCTCTACATAGCAAATTTAGCGAATTTTAAAGATCGAAATGGGACCAACGGCATTCGAAAGAGAATCGTTTGTACCCGTTTGTACCTCTATTACTTTCGTTTGTATCTCAAAGGATTCGGAGATACAGCGATTTCAAAATTTCATAAGTGCGCCAAGAGGGGAAGTCGGCCATTTCTAAAGATATCTCTTTTACTTTTGTTTGTATCACATAGTTTTCGGAACGAAAATATTTGTTTTTTATTCCACATAGAATAATTTGACAGATGGTCATCTATCGTTTCTTGTATATGATCGTTCCTTCAAAAGCTGTAAATTGCATTTACCATTTTAATTTACTAAGTGTGACGATGTGATTTATGTTATTAATTTTCTGAAATTTCTTTGCTCTAAAAACTTGTATTCTGCCGCCGGTATTAGCATTATCCGAGATGTACCACGAGGAGGTTACGCGGACTTACACCTCATGTATAATTGTGTTTATGTCAAAGTATGTGCGTATGAGTGAGTGAGTGAGTGAGTGAATTTGTGTGTGTGTGTGTGTGCGTGTGTGTGTGTGCGCGTGTGAATATGTTCGTGTGGGTGAGTGGTATGTATGTTAATTTTTATTTAAAGACTAAATGTATACATATATTTATACATTTCCATCCACTCCTGGATGTCAGCTTCTTCCAATCATTTCCATTATACATAGTCATTACATTATACATCTTTTTTGGATTTGGAAGGAAAGCTTTTGGCATTAAAATGCCACGCTGCCATGCGTATTAGCCATTGTACATATATTTATTGATATATGGGATCTACAGTTTAACGCCGAATCCGAACGGCGCTGATGATCGAAGATCTCTCAATCATCAGATAGAATCATTTCGAGTTGTTTATCTTTAAACGCGATAAATTGTGTATGTTGGGTGCAAGTAAAATTGAATCGGATCTACTGATCACAAGTCAATCGCATCGAGTAGCAAGGTCCACTCGACGTTCGAATACGTATATATTAAATATTATTTTTTATAGATCATTAAATATTTGAGATTTAACAATTCCAATTTAATGCTTTACAAAGAATAATACAGCTATCTTTTTTTTCTGTAGTAGCATTCTAGTGATGCTATTATGGAATGTTTATTATGATTTAAGTCATCATACGTTTCCCAACTTCCAGTTACTCGATGGCAGTGTGTGATGTAATGTCCGATTTCTTTCCGATTGTTACTACCAACGTGTTCTATGACCGCAATTAATTTGTACGTGCCATCAGAAAATTGTATTTCAGTTGGCATTTCAGAAAGTGTGAATGTGCCAGACCAATCAGGCTAAGTCTAGTGGCAAGTTCCTTCCATTGCAAGCACTCAATATCCACAAAGAGATGTGCTCCTGTTGTTAACGTGATAAGTACGTCTTTATTAATGCACCGCCGACAAGTTTTGGCAAGTCTTTAACTTTTTCATCGAGAGCTCTTTGTAAACCGCGCATACCATGCTCATATATTGGTTGAGTATTTGTTTCAATAATTGCTATACATTCGTTTCATTCGCATGTTGAGCATTTTTGTAACATCTTATAAGAGAATGTATTTTTCATCAAGTGTTTGATTCACTTATGTTACAAGCGCAATCTATTGTTGCAGATTTTGATGGAAAGATATTGTTTAAAATTGAGGCTCTCTCTTTATACACTTTATGTGACGTACCATGTTTCGATATCATTTTCACGAAATGGTATGGGAGTTGAGGCATTATTTACGTAATCATGATAAGTAACCCAATCACGAAAACCAATTAATAAAGATTGTACCACAGCATCGAATGCACATGTATTTTTTAACATAAAGTTTTGATCCGAAATATTTTGTGGACGTAAAATATTGCCGTTTTCTAACAGAGGAATTTTTGATGTAATGTGAGGTCTGTTGTGAATACTGTCTACATCAGGACATATTCTTAAGTATTTGCCACATTTCTTTATCTTGTTGACTTCTCCATGTCTCAATCTCATTTAAGACAGCCGACTGAGGTGATGTTTTCATTAATTGTTCTTCGTTTTGAGTATGCGATATTTTTATTTCATTCAGATCGATTTCATTTGATGTTGTATTATCAGCATTAAAAATTTTCATAGTACCTTCGAGCGATTTCATATGCGATATCAAAAATTTATCCACGCGTATGTTCTTCATTCCTTTAAAAATTAAATTTTTTATTTCATTAAAATATTCTTCGCTTCTAGTTGAAGACGCAACACTCATTTTATCAGTTATCATTACAGTCGTCCATAATGGGAACTCTTTCAACAATCGTAACAAGTTTGTACTGAAATTTGGACAATAGTATGGATTTAGTCTATCTCCGGAATTTATTACTCTTGTACTATTTATTTTTAAATCACAAATTAAATTATTGATACGATTACTAGGTTCGTAATCAGGAATCTCTTCTAAACATTCGTTTATGCTTTCTTCGTAAGATGGAATATCGTGAGTTTTAATAATTTGTAATAATTGCTGTTGAGCCTTGAAACATGTGAGCGTAAGCGTATCGTCATTCTCATCTTTTTCTGATATGTCCTCTGTTTCAGAAGATGCTACTATTAAAATATCGAGACAAATTCGAGTAAAATTTTCCAAAGTTATAGTTTTACTTAAGATTGCAACACCTCTAACATAAAAGTCTTTTATTCGCATGTTTGTCATTAAAACATTTCCACCGACAGACTAATTTAATTAGATGTGCAATGTCAATCCTAATAATACACTTTGGAATATTGCAATCATTATTTTGCAGTATTTTCAAACAGTTCGCAACATATGTACTGAGATCGCAGTTGTTAAATGCTAAAGCTACAGCATTTAAAAGAGCAAACGAATAGTCTGTAACGACCTCCTTTGGACAGCTTGCACCACATCGTAGCCATTCCCGTAACCAATATGTCAAGATATTTGTATCATGCTTTTCGGAGATCATTTGTAAAACAGGTAGAATTTTTTCCTTGAAAGAAGCAACTGCCTGATATAAGAACACGAAATGTGTAGATCCAGGTTTCATAATTTTTTTCACTAGCGATCCTGTTGCATCTATACTTAATGTGCCTGTTTTTTCTGTTCGATTGAATTGCTTATATAAAAATAACTGTTCGGGACTGAAATAAATCACAAAAAATTTATCTAAAAATTTATCTATTTCGCGTATGATTCCTGAAAATTCAGGTTTATATTTTAATGCTAGAATCGATGCAACAGGATCAGATACTTTATCAAGAAGACCTAAATTTTTGTCAATATCCGTATTTTTTGTCAATATTTTGTCAATATTTGTTTCGCTTTGCGTAAGACTGTTTCGTTATACAAATTTGCTGGCTTTACATCGCCAAATGTCATCAATTCATTTATTTTAGTTCTTCTCCAACCATATGTAGACATTGCATGCAGATCTTTCGCTACACGAGCCCTTTCCGTCTTTCGCAATTGTCACTTTTTTTTATGAACAATATCTGTTGTATCTAAAGTAGAAACGTGAATTTTAATATCCGTATCATTATCGTTAGGTTCATGCATACTGTACGCATTAAACAACGCACCGCATTCCGAGCATTTCCCCTTTATTTTTAAAAAGATCTCGCCCGGATTACGATTAATCTTTGCAGATTTAAATGCGTAACAGCACGGTATTTTTATTTGTCTGCATATTTCATTATATATAATATCTGTCCATCCTGGTCTTAATGTGGTACATTTGTTATCATTATTACTTCCGCATTCTGACATCTTATGCCATATTTGTTTATCTAAACATATAGTTCGCCATGATTTAAGAGTACTGCATGGCGATGATATTGACCAATTTGAGTCATTCGATCTATAGTTCTTGTTATTTAAACTAATCAAAAATGCGTCTTCAACGATATTATATTTCTCGCGGAATCGTTCCAAGATCCCATTTCTATTTTGCGAAATATATAAATATATATATTTCGTACTGAGATTTTCATTTAAGAGACTTTCAGCATTCTTCCAAATAGGATCAGATAATCGAAAAATCTGACTTCGATCACCGAAGATATTCAAGTCTTTTAATGACTCAAAAATCTCATCAACATTTTTTTTTTGACGAGGCATCTTTTTGTAATATTTAAAATTCGATATTAAAATCAAAAACACACGAGTGGGACATACCCGTTCCATTGTCGAGCCGATTTCTAAAATGCCGCCTACTTTTCCCCCACTAACGCTCAACGCTCGATATTCGAGCCGCCGGAACATGCGCGATAGTGTGGCTCCTTACTATTGCTCAACGGCAAAGCCGTCGGATGTAACAGATACTTAAATCATAATAAACATTCCATAATAGCATCACTAGAATGCTACTACAGAAAAAAAAGATAGCTGTATTATTCTTTGTAAAGCATTAAATTATTGGAATTGTTAAATCTCAATTTATTTAATGCTCTATAAAAAATAATATTTAATATATATGTATTCGAACATCGAGTGGACCTTGCTACTCGATGCGATTGACTTGTGATCAGTAGATCCGATTCAATTTTACTTACACCCAACATACACGATTTATCGCGTTTAAAGATAAACGACTCGAAATGATTCTATCTGATGATTGAGAGATCTTCGATCATCAGCGCCATTCGGATTCGGCGTTAAACTGTAAGTCCCATATATCAATGAATATATGTACAATGGCTAATACGCATGGCAGCGTGGCATTTTAATGCCAAAAGCTTTCCTTCCAAATCCAAAAAAGACTATGTATAATGGAAATGGTTGGAAGAGGCTGACATCCAAGAGTGGATGGAAATGTATAAATATATGTATACATTTAGTCTTTAAATAAAAATTAACATACATACCACTCACCCACACGAACATACACACGCACACACACGCGCGCAGACACACACACACACAAACTCACTCACTCACTCACTCACTCACACGCACATACTTTGACATAAACACAATTATACATGAGGTGTAAGTCCGACCGCGTAACCTCCTCGTGGTACATCTCGGATAATGCAGAATACAAGTTTTTAGAGCAAAGAAATTTCAGAAAATTAATAACATAAATCACATCGTCACTTAGTAAATTAAAATGCAATTTACAGCTTTTGAAGGAACGATCATATACAAGAAGCGATATATGACCATCTGTCAAATTATTCTATGTGGAATAAAAAACAAATATTTCCGAAAACTATGCGATACAAACAAAAGTAAAAGAAATATCTTTAAAAATGACCGACTTCCTCTCTTGGCGCACTTATGAAATTTTGAAATCGTTGTATCTCCGAACCCTTTGAGGTACAAACGAAAGTAATAGAGGTACAAACGGGTACAAATGATTCTCTTTCGAATGCCGTTGGTCCCATTTCGATATTTTTAAAATTCGCTAAATTTGCTATGTAGAGGTTGCGCAAAAACTGAAACGCGCTGTATCTTCGAATCCTTTGAGATACAAATGAAAATAAGAGAGGTATATAACGATTCTCTTTCGAATGGCATAAATGTAATTTAATAGTTTTAAAGTTATGCGCTGGCCATTTTTTATTTTTCACTTTTTGTTTAACTGTTTGAGGTACAAACGAAATAATGATCGGTACAAACAAGTACAAACGAAGTACAAATGGCCTGCAGTATTAATTTTTATTTTTGATAAAATTGAACGCCAGATTCACATCGGTGTAGATGTATACGTAGATGTATAGTTAATAATATTGAACTATAATAATAACATTCTTTATATTTAAAACATTTTTTTATACCGTTGATAAAAAGTGCTATATTGCTTAAAAACATTCAATTTTGTCAGATCCGTTTATGTTAAGAAATTATATATTTTCAACATAACAAATTGCATAATTTTGCTTACTTTAAATTATTTTTGGTCTTATTTGTTACATTGTTGTAGTGTTACATTATTATACGTAATTATTTTGATAGTCCAACATTATTATTTTTAAATCTATATTTAGCTAAATTCTTAGATATTTCAATAAAATCGTTTGTTTTGTTTATAACATTTATAACATTTCGAACAAAACGGTATTCATAAATTATTGACGGATAAATAAGAGCTTTGTCAGCTTTATACTCTTTTCTGAAAAAGAAAATAGAGACTAAAAGATTACATCGAATCGGTTATTGCTATAATGATGTTTCAGGTATTGTATACGATCTCGAGTGACACGAATCATGTCTTTGTCGTAGACCATTCAATAAATCAGAATGACATCGAAGTTAATGGGTCCACTTATGAAATTAATGCGGTAATTATCCTTTATGAAAGCAATAAAAGACTCTATAATGTGGTTTCAGTCGAATTAGTTGTGATATTTTGTAAATTATGAGACGGTGCGTGCGCGCGCGCGCGCGCGTGTGTGTGTGTGTGTGTGTGTGTGTCGATTAAAATGTTTCTTAGGTAACACCAAAATGGACAGAATTTGCTCTAACTCTTATTTGAAAGTTGCTATTTTAGCCCGGATCTAATCGGATTGAAAAGCATTATTATGTACTAAATAATTAAATTATTTTTTTGATAACTATTTAATACTTTTATACACGAAATAATGAATTGAATCAATTAATGAAAATACGTAATTGGTTTTTAAAAAAGGCAATTTGCAATATACATATTTTTTTAAAGCAGCTATGTGTTTTTTTATATTAATTCATCTCAAGATTAAAAAAATAATAGAAATTAGCGTTTAATATAAATAAATCAATGAAGTGCCTATAAGAGTCAATATACGATGTTCAAGTGTACATTAACTGCGTTTTAATAATTAATCAATTAATAATTCAGAGAAACACATATAATTTTTATATAACAATTACTTTTTTTCTCTTTCACAGATTCGAAAATCTTTTTTATCTCCTGGATTAAAGTACCCATTAATGCGTATCTGTGAGGTAGAGTTATGTTGAGATCGACATTCGAAAAATTTCGAAATTGATATCTTTTTTACCATTTCTTAATTCAATATGGCACTTCGCACATCTGGGGAAAAATGTTTTATATAAAATTATATATAATTTTATATAAAAAAAATTAATAAATAGTAAACCCAAATTCAACGAGCTATAATTAGGTGTAATAAAGTAATATTTTTTATTCATAAATTATAATTTTTGACGATAAGTTTCACCGGTACGTTTCGACTATACTTAATCCTCATCAATCGCAGAAACATATAATTATCCCATATTAAAATTACATTAACATATTATGAGAATTATTTCACCTTTGAGTTACAATAGACAATATAACAAATTTATAAGGATCTTCTCACCGAATTAATAATAGACAGTATAACATAACTATATTATA
Source organism: Atta colombica (assembly GCF_001594045.1). NCBI lineage: Eukaryota > Metazoa > Arthropoda > Insecta > Hymenoptera > Formicidae > Atta > Atta colombica. The sequence goes on from NW_017259200.1 coordinate 274,701, forward strand.
TTTAATCAAATTTGTTAAATAATAGACGATGTAATGATAAGTCATGAATCTAAACTACTTCATCGGTTAATAGCGAGAAAGGACAGTCAGTATGAACAAAAGAAGAAAATTCCAGTCATATTATTGATATAGATTGATATCAATTTATAAGATGGTTGTATGTATGACCTTAATAGTATTGATAGATAGACTAGATAGAATAAAATATCGTCAGAAATTGAAGCTATAAAGAGATTACAGATTGTAAGTTGAACATATCTTTAACAATTAAAACTATATAGGTAAAACAATGATAATTTATAATTAAAATATTAATAATAAATAAAAGATTGCAATATAAAGAGCAAAAAACTTTGATTCCTAAGACAGAATTTATATGTGCAATTAAATTTGTTTCATCTTCAACGTATTTATTTTAAATTCAATAACATGATTTATAAACAGACGTGGTATATCAATGGATTCTCCTCTCTCTCCCATTGTAGCCGACATTGTTCTACAGGATTTTGAAGAAAAAACTTTAAATATGCTCAATGTTAATTTATCGTTTTACTATCTGTTTTACGTGGATGATAAAATTATGGCATAATTGACATCCTCCCCCTCCCGATCAAATTTCATCTATCCGTAAGATCTTTAAATCAATAGCACAATCGGTTACAATTTACTATTGAATGCGAAGAGAACCATAGTATAAGTTTTTGGATTTGTTGTTTATAATGGAAAATGGTGCGATAACTGTGGCCTGATTTTAAAAAAAAATATTCGAGTAGATACTTTTCTTATTTGTCTAATTACCCACTGTGTCATAAGATTGATACCGTATACAGTCTAATGAATAATCGAACAGTTTTTTTTATTATCATATCCTTTACAAAAAAACTCAGAAATGTGCATTCAAACTCTTCTAAACAACAAATATCCGTCAAACTTAATATTTAAATTATTTAATATACAATAAGAAAAATAATAAAAAAGTTGCTCTCAACAAAAATTCTATGCAAGATGGCAACAATGTTCTTGTTAATAATAAAGTAATTTCTAATAAGAAAAAGTTTGTTGTATGTCCATTTATCTGCAGTGTCATACAATCAATCATATGCATGATTAGATAATTGAGTAAATCAATTTAGGTGTACAACTTTGCTTCCGCCGTTTTTCCTATAGATGGCTTTAGCGGTAAGTGGTGGTCGAAATAAATAGATCATAGACGTCATACAATAAACTTGGGCATCTGTCAACATAACCCCATAGAAACATTAGTCGATTTGTGTCTGCATCATAAAGTTATTCTCGATTAAAAATGTTAGTTTACGAGCCAAATTCTCGTCATTTGCGGGAGGTTTTAATTTTTTGCTTCAATATGAAGAAATCTGCGGCTG
>NW_017259200.1:276182-296572 GCF_001594045.1 Atta colombica
CTCTCAAATACTTATGGTGAGGCCGCTATTAGTGAAAGAACGTGTCGTGAGTTGTTTCAACGCTTCAAGAACGGATTTTGACGTCGAAGACCGGCATAGCGGTGAAAGAGAGAAGAAAGAGAGAAGCGAAGATGCAGAATTGGAGGCATTACTTGAGCAAGACTCATGTCAAAATCAAGAAGAATTGGCATGATTATTGGGAGTGACTCAACAAGCCATTTCAAAACGCCTCAAAGCCATGGGAATGATTCAGATGCAAGGAAATTGGGTGCCGTACGAAGCCGAGAGGTGTTGAACGGCGTTTGTTTGTTTGCTTGTGAACAGCTGCTTGAAAGGCAAAGACGGAAGGGATTTCTGCATCGCATTGTGACTGGGGACGAAAAATGGGTATTACGATAATTCATTACGATAATCCCAAGCGCAGAAAATCATGAGGAGTTCCCGGCCATGCGTTCCACGTCGACGGCCAAACCGAATATTCACGCTCCAAGGTCATGCTCTGTATTTGGTGGAACCAGCTTAGTGTATTAGTGTATTATGAACTGTTAAAACCGACTGAAACAATCACAGGCGATCGGTATCGAACGCAATTGATGCGTTTAAGTCGAGCATTGAAAGACAAACGGCCGCAATACAACGAGAGACACGATAAAGTGATTTTGCAGCATGACAATGCTCGACCCCATGTTGCGAAAGGGGCCAAGACATACTTGGAAACGTTGAAATGGGAAGTCCTACCCCACCCGCCGTATTCTCCAAACGTTGCTCCCTCTGACTATCACTTGTTTCGATCAATGGCACGCGGCCTGGCTGATCAGCACTTCCGGTCTTATGAAGACGTAAAAAATTGGATCGATTTGTGGATAGCCTCAAAAGATGACCAGTTTTTTCGACGCGGGATTCGTACGCTACCCGAAAGATGGGAGAAAGTAGTGGCCAGCGATGGACAATACTTTGAATCATAAATGTTTAATCAGTTTTTTACAATAAAGCCTCGAATTTCGGAAAAAAAATGGCGGAAGCAAAGTTGTACACCTAATAAGATTATGCATTATAAAGTACAAAGAAAGATTGAATATTCTAACTTCTCAGCACGAAATATATCTCGCGTTTCACAGTTTGGCAGTCTTTTTCTCTTATGTGACATTTATAAAGTCACGTGATCAAAATTGATGTTTGATATTAATTAATGTTTGTCAATTTCTATCACTTATTTTGAAAATGAGCTTTGTCGAAAATGAGCATTGAGCATCGGCATGAACCTTAAGTCCGATATCTACAATGCTAAAAATCGGTCCGAGATCTCGGACAGAGAAAATTAATCACATTGGACAATTTGATCACGTGATCATTGTGATTGGTCAATTCTTTCTTCACCGAGGTCTCGGAACGATTTTTAACATCGTGATCACTATAGACAGAGACAGCGGAAATTTAGAGAGAGACACACCGCTCCAATTGAGCACATCATGAGAGAGTAGCAAACTGCATCACAATAAATGACAGCGTCTAATCAGAACGAGGTCACATGATTAGTTTTTTCGAATCTCTTTCACTTCCTATGGAGCTTTGATGCTGACCGCGCTCAATCAATCAAGAGGAGACGGATCACGTGATGCAGTTTGTTATTCTCCTTTTGAGATTCTCTAATCGCCATTCTCTTTATTCTCTTCTCGTTGGGCAGGACGTTTTTGGAAAGTGTGACCGGCTCTTCAAACGCGAATTTAAATATTATTAGGAGGCTCGACATATTTATTCTGTTCGGAATTTTTTGTTGTTCACCGCATAAGCGACATTTTGACCGTATTGACTCTGTATTATCATTATAATATTTTGATATTACTATTATAAGACGACGGGATTGGGATTTTTTTAGTTTATTTTAATGATATGTATTATTTATAAAATCTAAATATTAAAACATAAATGATATGTATATAGATGACTATCGTTTTAATATCACTACAAAATATCAGTACAAAAAAAAGATAAAAAAAGGTGCTAAGCTACATGCTTCTTGAATAAAATTTAAGTATTCAACTTAATTAAAATAGTAGTTTTAATTTTTCTTCTAAATTTTCTAAAAGGATATTCTTTATTGAAGATCTTCTTCCAACCCAAATAATGACAACTTTAATTCTCTGTCAAAAATTATTACTTTTCGAAAAAAATTAATGTATCAAATGAAAAATTAGAATCCAGATGTTACAATCTTAACTAAGTTAAATTCCATCAAATTAAAAAGTAAAATGATAATGTCTCTTGTTATTTATACAAATTTATCTTTTCAAAAAAAGATAAAAAAAGCTCTACCCAATTAGCAAAATAATGTTTATAATAATGTTTTTAAAAACATTTGAAAAATGTTTTATAAAAACGTTAAAAATAATGGGATAAGTGACCTTTATTCCTTGATTAAAAAAACATTTATTTTAATGTTTAAGGAAATTTTTTTTAATATTTAAAAACGTTTATATATATTTTTTAATATTTAACAGAAATAATTAATTGATAAACATTTATTGTAACATTTAAAGAAATCTTTTAAAACCTTTTTTTTACGGTTGACAAAAATGTTTATTTGACGTTTAATGAAGGTTTTTAACATTTTACAAAATATTTTTACATTAGATAATTATGTTTGATTTAACATAAAAAAGAATATTTAAAATTTGAAAAAATGTTTTACATTTAAAATGTAAAACATTTTTTCAAATCTTTTTTTAAATGTTAAAACAAACATTTGTCTAATGTAAAAATATTTTATCAAACATTAAAATAAACATTAAATAGTAACAAAAATAAACAATAATATAAGCTTAAAATAGATGACTAATTTTATTAATATAAAGTTATTCACATTTACTATTCGAAACGTTTCGACTCATACAGTCTTCTTCATTACAATCATTAAATAGAAAACAAATAAATTAAAAACTATCGTTGTCAGTTACAGAAGTACCACGAAATAAACTAGATATAAAATTAAAAGTTATTCTGAGATCTTGTGTAAAATGTCTAAAACGCTTCAAAGCACATCTGTGTGATGGTAGAGAATAGATCTATTCTTTTTTTCAGAATAACTTTTAATTTTCTAGTCATGACGTTATTATTCTTCTTTAAATTTTGACTTCACACGCTTTCCTTTTTTCATTACTGAGTGGATAAAAGGAAGATTATTATTAACATTGAGGATATATTTGTGACATTATTGGATTAAATTATAATTGCTTTTGATTGCATTACATTGCATCGTGCTTTCTACATCACGTGGTACCTTCTGTAATTGACAGCGATAGTTTTTAATTTCTTTGTTTTCTATAATTTAATGATTGTAACGACTGAAGAAGACTACTATATGAGTAGAAATGTTTCGAATAGTATATGTAAATAACTTGATATTAATAATTTTAGTCATCTATTTTAAGCTTGTATACCGTTTATTTTTTCATTGTTTAAAACATAACAAGCGTTTAAATTATATTTTATATTTTAAACTTTAAATATTTAAAATCGTATATATTATTTTATACTTGTAAAGCGTTCTTTTAATAAAAATAATAACAAATGCCAGAAATTAATTTTTAAGCTAAAATGTTAAATGATCGTTATGATAATCATTATTTAATATTATAGTTGAAAAATTGATTTGCTGTGAATTATTCTGTTTCAAAAATTCTGTAAGCTTATGTGTAATATTGATGATCAAGAGAAACATATGAGCAAAAGAATTAGACAATAAATAAATATCTATACATATTAATTTTAGATGAATGAAAAAGTATAGATGCCTAATACTTTTGGCTAAGGCTGTACACACACACACACACACACACACACGCGCGCGCGCGCGCGCGCGCACGCACGCACGCACGCACACACACACACACACACACACACACACACACACACAAGGTGTAAATCTAACTAAGCAATCTTCATGCGGTACACCTTGGATAATCAATAACAATAATTATATTAGAACTCTCGAATTTTAAACAATACAAAAAGATAAATATAATAAGCTAATATAATAATATAATATAATATTAGGTGTACAACTTCGCTTCTGCCGTTTTTTTTCCGAAATTCGAGGCTTTATTGTAAAAAACTGGTTATACATTTATGATTCAAAGTATTGTCCATCGCTGGCCATTACTTTCTCCCATCTTTCGGGTAGCGTACGAATCCCGCGTCGAAAAAACTGATCATCTTTTGAGGCTATCCACGAAGATCCAATTTTTTACTTCTTCATAAGACCGGAAGTGCTGATCAGCCAGGCCGTGTGCCATTGATCGAAACAAGTGATAGTCAGAGGGAGCAACGTCTGGAGAATATGGCGGATGGGGTAGGACTTCCCATTTCAACGTTTCCAAGTATGTCTTGACCACTTTTGTAACATGGGGTCGAGCATTGTCATGCTGCAAAATCACTTTATCGTGTCTTTCATTGTATTGCGGCCGTTTGTCTTTCAATGCTCGGCTCAAATGCATCAATTGTATTCGATATCGATCGCCTGTGATTGTTTCAGTCGATTTTAATAGTTCATAATACTACGCCGAGCTGGTCCCACCAAATACAGAGCATGACCTTGGACGTCAAAATCACCGTTCTTGAAGCGTTGAAACCACTCACGACACGTTCTTTCACTAATAGCGGCCTCACCATAAGTATTTGAGAGCATTCGATGAGCCTCAGCGGCAGATTTCTTCATATTGAAGCAAAAAATTATAACCTCCCGCAAATGACGAGAATTTGGCTCGTAAACTGACATTTTCAATCGAGAATAACTTTATGATGCAGACATAAATCGACTAATGTTTCTATGAGGTTATGTTGACAGATGTTCAAGTTTATTGTGTGATGTCTATGATCTATTTATTTCGACCACCACTTAAGCCATCTATAGGAAAACGGCGGAAGCAAAGTTGTACACCTAATAATGTTGCACCTCTTATTCTATTTTATATGGTTTTCTATTTTCAAACACAAGAAACTCTACCGGATTCTAGTGGCGATTTCGCGTACTATTCGCGGGTAAGTAATGAAAAATATCAAAATAACAAAAAGAAATCTTCTTGATATCTTCTTTATTTTGTAAAATTACTTGTCAAAATAAAAAAGACATCAATCCAATCTTGATTATTGATTGTTCACTAAATAATTGCGCCGTTTATTGTTGCTGACTCTCATTAGCCTATATTTATCATTTTACTTTGGGTAATGCTAATACCGGCGGTGTAACTTTTAATCTTCCTTAATTAAACGATATTTTATTGTAGAGTTTTGAAAAGCTCTTGACATCGGCTATTAGATTCTAGATAAAATAAAAGTAAGATGTTTCGTTAAAAAAAAATCGATCTGACCTTGGCAAAGCCATCCAAGATCAAACTGATAAGATCAATAAATAGATCTTTTTAAACTCATAACTTTGGTTTGAACATATTTTTATTGGCTCTTATCCTGCGAAGATAAAAAAGGATGGACGTGTGGTCTGAGACAGCCTATATATTAGTAGAAAGTTTGATTTAATAAAAAGAATTATAATTATGTAGGAAGGAAAGTAAAGGATTGATAATTTGCTGGAAGGTTCACAACATATTTCTTATAATGCTTCTGAGATACAGGTCCGCGCGCGATCCGGTATGGCATTCAGCCATTGAGTGTTGAGCGGTAATATGGTAGGCGGCAGGAGAAAGAAAGTAATACTTCAAAAGTCAGTCCAAAATGTGTAATTATTTCCGAACACTGGAAAATTTAATAACATGTACTTCAACTGTAAAAAGAATACCGAATCTTCAATCACTTCATTAGATAAATAAAAAGTTATTTGTATATTGCACAACATATAAAGACTTTTTAATTTGTGAATTATAAAATTATATTGACATCATTCTTATAATTATATTAATCATCGCACTTTTGCGGTTTGGTTCATTATCAGAATTTTCATACATTCAGATGACAGTTATAAAAAAAAACATTTCACAGAAGGTACTGATCGACACCAAACGTAACATTATTACAAAACATTTCTTTTCAGATTTTTTTCTAAAGGTAAACAGATTTCATTTACATATAAAAATACTAGTTTTCTATTCGACGTATACTACATCGAATTATTTTTGTTACAATTGTGTTCGTTTAATACACTGATAATAAATCCGGCCGGCAGGGATGCTATCGAAAGAACCACAATTCTATTAACACAGTTATATTTTCATATATTGAAGTATTAGAATAAAAAATTTATGAACATATTAAATCATTATAGAAATATTATTCGTGGCGCCTTCGCCATTTTGTTCTCCTGCCGTATCGTACATTAAAGAATTTCTTTTCCCGCACAGTTAAAGGTTATACCAGATTTATTAGATAAGGGAGCGGGCGGCTGCATGAGTCGCGTCTCAAGCCACGTCAAGGAGTGCGTGAGCCATTGCCTGAGTCATTCTCAAGACTTGAAAACATGAGCGTGCACGCAACACCGTCTGAACCGCTCTTCATGGCGATGGTGCCTGTTAAACACTGCCTGAGATTTTTCGTCAGGCACGCGATACATCTGGATGGATGTTCGCCGGACTACTTAGAGTGAGTTTATCCGATTCAACTCATCGGATACTCATTGCTGAGAGCAACTCACAGTCTGAGACGAATCGTCAGGCAGAAGTTGGCCAAAGGGCCAAGAATAACACCATGCCGCTTGGCGACAAGCGGCGTATGATATTAGAAGATCCTTCCGTACTTACTATTAGCTATACCTAAGGTCCTACACCAGTGACATTGCCTGCAACGTTCGTCCATAGACTAGAGCACTTGCACTTCCTTCAAAATTTGTTAGAAGAAATAACCGCGATTATACGCATAGCCGAACTTGACACTATAATCTAAAACTCAAAAAACAATCGGAGACCATCCGCTCCAATCGCGCTCCTGCGTGATGCCACATTTAACTAGTTGCATGTATCACTCAATTTTCAATCGATTATTGAACAAATTGTCTTAAAACTTTTAGAAATACACATATAATTTCAATAATTAAATAAAAATATATTTGGCCTGTAACAAGTGTTTATTAACAATGTCACTTATTTAAAAAAAAATTACGAAAAAAGAAAAAAGGAATCGATCGTGGGATCTCTAACATTCTGATTTCGCACCTTACGCGCAAGACCACGCCGAGGTCTTGGAAACCACTTCTATGAACGCTCATGCAAAATCATGAAAATGTCAATATCTAAATTATTGTGTTTTGAAATTATTTTTGCTATTATACATAAATTGGAAGGATATACAATTAGTATAATATAATTTATTAAAACTTTATACGTTATCTACATATATTATCAGTTGCATCCTGCATAACTATTATTTTAACGTGTAAGAGTAAGCTAGTACTCTTGTATTTTTAATTCATCTTGTTGTAGTATTTATTTTTGTAACTAATTACTATGAAGTGTTGTACATCGCGGTTGATAGCTTAGATTAATCGCAGAATTGTTAATTAATTACATAAAAGACTAGTTTACATGTTTTTACCATGTTTTAATCATGAGCGAACGTGAGTCTGCCATGTACGTGTGTGTGTGTGTGCGCGCGTGCGTGCGTGCGTGCGTGCGTGTGTGTGTGCGTGTGTGTGTGTGTGTGTGTGTGTGTGTGTGTGTGTGTGTGTGTGTGTGTGTGTGTGTGTGTGTGTGTGTGTGTGTGAACGGAGAGGCGATACAGGAATTAATTCATTTCATGAATTACAACGAGGAAGAGGGGAAGAGATTATAAAATTGGAGATTATAAAATTTTATTAAAATTTACGGAAACGAAATAAGGGACGGGTAATCGCGGGAGGTGAATATGAAGTGGCTGGCCAGTTATGGTATTTTGAATTGTGAGTCAAAATTATCGGGACCGATTATGTAGACATCTGGTGTTGTACATGGAAATCTGTTAATTAAGGATTCAAAAGAATCAGAATGAATGAGGAATTCGTTTCGCGGTATCCTGGAATATAGATATATAAATTAAAAGGGAACTTACTGTTACTCAGGAAGTTTTGACTTTCAAAGATAATTGTCGGAGGCTGATCTCTGTAACTGTAGGATTCCAAAGAGAGAATTGACCCAGCGATTTGGAGGCTTCGGTCGAATCTTGACAGTAATAAAATCGTGAATAAGATCACTTGAGTAAACCGATCGCGGCTCACCACTAGAATCGGTTAGCAATCTAGTTGCGGACTGGCAGAGTGTCGGCTGATTAACTTTTACTATATAGTCGCGAACTGGCAGAGTTTCGTGTCGTAAATGGAATTTGATTGTCTGTTCGCGAAGTGCTTCCTTTTTATATTTGTGAGTAGTAGTGTTGCGTGCAGGCCTCGTGTATGTTATTAATCCAGGATTAGGATTAAGGGTATCGGTGTAAAATGGGATATGTGTCTAAAACAACTTTCGCCATCGACCATTTGCCAAATTTTTAATCATAAATTATTTTGTGCTATAATTTAAATTATAGAAAAAGAAATTTATTTTTAATTAATTAATTAAAGTGCAGACTATGCAAAAAATAAACAGAGAATTATTATTAAATAAAAAATAAATAGAAAATTCAAGGGAAAGTGTTAAACGTTTACCGAAGTTATAGTGTAACCAAATAATGTTTTTAGAATGTGTTCTTTGTCCTATCGTTACGTCAATGTCCTCCAGAAAATCGATTATTGCATCAGTCGTCCCTTGACTGCTAAGACTTGATGACGTCGTAGAGGTTCTGTATTAATAATTGCCACAATAATTGCCACAATAATTGCCACAATAATGAGCGAATTTTCTTTTAATAATCTGCAGATATTATATTAATCCGATCAAATCTGATTGTGCGCACTTGGGTGATCTCTTTATGAAAAATTAAGCACGAGTTATTACAATATGGATGATTATGGACAGTCATGATTCTTGTTTTCATAGGTTCTTGATATTTTAACCTCATATCATGCGCAAAAGCATTATACTTGATCCACATGCATGTATACATGCACATACGTACACGTACTAGCTTGTGTGTTTCACTTAATGTCGCAGTTAGTGTTCGCATCATTTTTATATAATATTAGGTGTGGGAAAAAGTTCGTGGCGTTTTCCCCATTAGATAGCATTAAAAAAACGCCACAAATTTTTTCCCACACTTAATATATTGTTTAATAGAGTAATTCCGGTATATACGTTATACCTATCGAAATTTAATTTATTAAGTATTATTTACTATGTTTAAAGTAAACGAATTATATTAGTAAAAACTTTGTACTGTCTATTACTATGAAAAAAAATATTATAAATCGGAAATATTTATTTTTCATATTAAAAAATAAACTTTTTAAAACTCTTGCATTTTTGTCTATATCTTATAGGGGTGGTAGGTAAATATGAAACCGGAATTTACCAATAGATGGCTGTTAATGTAGTTGCTGTCAGACGGCGCCATTGATGCCATTTCTTTGTTCTGACATCTGACAAAGATTTTCAACTCATAATAATACAAGTTTCATACAACAGTATAGTTTGTAATAGTTGAATTTTGTGTTTGGAAACTACGATTTGCAGACAGCATTGATTTTCTGTTACCATTTGAAGAAAACTGCTGCAGAATCGCATCGAATGCTTGTCGAAGTTTACAGTGAGCATGCTCTTGGTAAATCACAGTGCTTTGAGTGATTTAAAAAATTCAAAAGTGGCGATTTTGACGTGAAAAACGAAGAACGTGGAAAACCATCGAAAAAGTTTGAAGATAACGAATTGCAAGCATTGTTGGATGGCACTCAAACTCAACAACAACTCGTGGATCAATTGAATGTGACACGAGAAGCCGTCTCCATACGTTTGAAATCCATGGGAAAGAAGATGGGAAAATGAGTTCCACTGAACTGAATGAAAGACAGCAGGAAAAACCGAAAAACCACTTGCGAAATGCTGCTCGCCAGCAAAAGAAAGTCATTTCTCCATCCAATTGTGACTGGCGATGAAAAGTGGATATATTTTGAGAATCCTAAGCGTAAAAGATCATGGGTAACTCCAGACGAACCATCGACATCGACTGCAAGGTCAAATCGCTATGGATGAAAGACAATGCTCTGTGTTTGGTGGAATCAGAAAGGTGTGATCTATTATGAGCTGCTAAAACCTGGCGAAATTGTTAATACTGAACGCTACCGACAACAAATGATCAATTTGAATCAAGCTTTGTGTGAAAAACGATCAAAATATCAAAAAAGACAACATAAAGTGATTTTGCTTCATGATAATGCACCATCACACACAGCAAAACTGGTCAAGCAAATTGAGGCATTTGGTTGAGAAACTTTCGCTACTCACCAGACTTGGCTCCGTCCGATTACCACTTATTTGCATCGATAGGACACGCACTTGCTCAGTAACATTTCACTTCTTACGAAGATGTACGAAAATAGTTAGATGACTGATTTGGCTCAAAAGAGCAACAATTTTTTTGGCGTGGCATTCACAAATTGTCAAACAGGTGGAAAAAATGTATAGCTACCGATGGGCAATACTTCGAATAAAATATTTTTTATCATTTTCATGCAATAAACGTGTATTTTCTATAAAAAAATTCTGGTTTCATATTTACATACCATATCATATTTAAATATTATTTGTATATGAAATAATAAATAATAATTACAATCTTCCTACATATATTACATGTGTTATGACATGAGGTACATATTTCATATAATGCGTTTATTGCATTTAGTGTACTGGGTTCAATCACTTTGTATGTTTTATATTGTTTTGGGCATAAATCCCGCTCACAAAAAATGTCGTATATCCCAAATAGGAAGGATATACAAGAAAATAAACTAAATAAAGAAGCAAAGCACTTGTATTTTGATATATAATATGTTTACTATTCTACTACACGTATGTATCACGAAATAACTACTAAGTCTTTTACGCCCTACAGTAATCATTTTATGTATACTTTAATTTATGATGGCGTTACTTATTACAGTGATAAATCGATTGAAACAATAATTTCATTAATATTAATAGTAAGAAACTGAAATTATAATACAATATTAATATAACATAAAGACATGTAAATGTAGTTGCGAGAAAATTACTCCCACTCCTTCTATTTTTTTCTGACTTCTGCGGCATAAATCCCAGCGCGATGGTATTTGCTAGAGTTACTCTATATATCGATATAGGTATAATAAGGTTTATTATTTATACAATATTAATGTAATATTTACTATACATTCAGCATACCATATATTTATTTGCACTTATATATATTTATATGTATATATTTATATTTATATGTATATTCTAAGAAATAATTATTCAATATAAATCAATTAAATATTTATGTTACATTAATATTAAATAATTTTTCATAAATGATTAAATGTTTCTTAAAATATGTTTTGAAAATGAAAACTGAAGAAAACGTAAAAATTAAATAAGTATTATATAAATTTATTCAATAGGCTCTAAAGAAAAAATCTAAAAGAAAATAAATAAAATGTCAATTTGAACCAACACTGGTTATTAGTATGTGTATATCATTCAAAGCCATTTATTCAAAATGAATAGTAAAGCGTACATGTTTCAACCTACGGTCAAGATCCTCTTCAGTACAAAGAAAATTAATTAAAATATTAATTAAAATATTAAATACGAATTACATAATGATAGCACATACAAGTATCAACTATTAAAGTATAAAATACAAAAAGTATAAAATACAAAAAACTGTGGTGTAATGTCCGAGTTAATCTTGGTCATCAAATTATTAAGTTTACTAAAAAAAGAAAGAAATTTTTTCGTTTTGAATCGAACGATCAAAAGAAAAGTTTAAAAAATATTTTTAATTGTTAATATAAAGTTCAACACAAAATATGATAAAATAAACTTACATGATTGTCAAGATTCAACTGTTTCTATAAGGTTTTTTTATATATGTTTCATTTACTGTGTAATATAAATATGAATAAATTAAAAAGTTAATATAAATAATGGTTAATATCAAACTTTAGTTCACTTACATGAAACGAAATTAAGAATTATTAGATACGATATAACTGTTTGGTAGACGAATGTAATGAAATGAAAATTAAGAAAAACAGTAGACAATAGAAAGTAAGATAAAAATAGGGATTATAATTCACTATATGTTAGTGCGTATACGTATATAATGCGTATGTATGTGTGAGGGAATCAAGGAGAGGGAAAATGCATCATCGGTGAGTCTGTGTTAGAGGGGAAGAGAGGTTTATTCCTTCTCCCATTGCGTTCTCTCTTTAATCTATTGTCCTCTCTCTCCTATCCATTGTAGAATGCAGTTCTCTCTCTTCCACCCGTTGCAGTCCTATACTTATTATTTGCGCTCTCTCTTTCTCTCGTTGCACTCTCTTTTTTTTCTTCTTTTGCAATTATTAATAGATATTTGTTTTTTTGTTTGATTTTTTAATATGACTCGGCAATAATTTTAATTTAGCAGCAAATAATATGTTTAATAATAATATGTTTAGTAACATTCCTAATTATTGAATCATTATTAAAACTGTTATTGAGTAATGTCGAACACTTATTAAACTATATACGTACTACTGAACAATTATCATTATTGATAGATTCTTAATTATAGGAATAGAGCAAAGAAATTAAAATACATTAAAAAAAAAATCTCATACTTTATTTTTTAAACTTGATATATTTTTTTCTAGCATTGCGAACACCAGTATATTTTAAATACATTGTGTAACGTACAATTTTTAATATGTTTTTTACATCGCACAATATTAATAATATTAAGATTTCGTAAAAAATTTATATCGTCATAATCAGCATCCAGAATCTCAATTGTCGAGTCGTCGCTATCGAGTATACCAGCCAGCCATTCGCGTTTTTAACGTCTTTTAACGTATATAAAAGCCTTATTGTCGTCACTCTCTTCCGCACCAATTACAGCTATTGTAATCAGACATTTCGCTGTACGAGATCATTCCGTCTTTCCATTACAATCCATGATGATAAGCACTCAGCCAGGAAGCGCAATACTTTTCTGACTTTGTCAAAAAATTCTATGACATGGGACACGTAAACATATAATGAGAAACAATAGCTCCTTTTCTCAACATCGCCACTTCCTTTACGAGAAATTTCTTTCCAACAATAAATCTTTGCACAACCAATCCACAAACGTTGGTATAGTCATGATGAACGACATTTTGAGACTGTGCTTGATCACAAAAGATTTTGGATTTTATTATATATTAAATATATATTAAAAATATATTAAAAAGAGGGAGAAGGTATTTTTTGATGATGATAATTTACGTAATCTTGCGTACTGCATTTGACATTGGACTATATTCGATCGTGATCGTGTATGATAAGATAATAAGTATTGTATTCGCGAGTACATTCTCTTTGAATTCCAATTCTAATCGTACATCCACAGTGCGTCTCTTGACGGACTCGTTTTGTTGCGAGGAGTCAATTACTAAAATTACTAGAGTAAAATCTTTCAAAAAGGGGTTTAATTGGAATGATGGTTCATTTCTTTCATGAGGGATTTGATAAGACGTAAGGAAACGTAAGAAAGACGTAAGTACATATCATACAAAATAGCAACTGTGCGTTTGTCAAAGTCTAGATCTATTCAGATCATTGTACGGATAAAATTCAGAGCTTAGATAAAGTTTCACATTGATTAATTTACAGGTAGTGAAGTAAGTTTTATGTGCTGTCACGATATTTTTTTATCAGTTTGTAGACAAAACAAAGATAACGTATCGTAATTTTTCCAGCTGAGTTGCAGTCTTGATGGCCCATAAATGCTTCGTTATGCTCGGCAATAGGGGGATACTCATACCAAATCTTATGAACAGAAATTCGTACTCATTGTTAGATATCGACTGCTCTCTAAAGCGCATGGATAGTTTATTAACTTCGTTCAACGTGAGGTTGACAGTTATTCGCTACTGTACTTTAAATAATTCAAGCATCGACTCTGTCGCTGGATCTCCGATTATGTAATTGTTATCGTTGCGCTCTCGTATCAAAATTAATTCGTGAACGTTAATTACACGTTATTTGTAATCTTCGCAAAAGCCCAACAATATATTGAGTGGTACACAAAAATTAAAGTATTCATCGTCTGTCATTAGATTTTTCGCGGTATTACTAGAGTCGATAAATCCAGCATTATGCAAGCTATATGCGATTTCAGAGAAAACATTGCATAACTTTTCATAAGATTAATTTCAACATTTTTGCTGCGATCAATTTCACTATTGAGTTCATATCGAATTTCATTGAACATGAACGCCATACAATTATATCCAAGATTTGGTTATCTTTGTCCCTTTTTTTTCTTTGAAGTTAATCTATCTTCGACATAGAGAATGCTTTAACACGATAACGTGTATAAATCCTGCTGTTGTAGGCATACTTATCTTGTCACTATGTCCAAACATCGTGTTGACTGTACGTGTGAAACTCGAACTTGATGATGTGATCGTCAAAGATTGGTTCGCCTCCAATATTCAAGATGATATCAATCATCTCAGATATTTCGTATAACAAAGCCCAATGATTATAAAAATTTAACGTTTGATGTAGTGAGTTTTTTTCTACTGGATGCTCGAATATTTTTAATCGCTGCCGTTCCTCTGGCAAAAATTATGTTCCCTGTTTCTTTTGCCTGCTCGTTCAGAACAAGCATCTCACGTTATCGTTGTCGTATCTTTTTATCGTTGTCGCCTCCGTTCATGCAATCTAATAGTGATTTCTTCTCCGCGAAAATCGAACAATCCGTCCGTCTTGATCCACAATGCGAATCGTCCATAATGCTCTGTACGATCGGAAGATACGATGATCGGAAGGTAAATGATCTATGTCGATCTTTCCGATATCTTATATTCTGGTGACATGCGTGAAAATTCATCGTATGCACGGACTTATCATTGTGTATGCACTCGTTGCATTCAATGTGAATGATGTTAACATTGATGATATTTATCGATACGACTGATTCGTGCCACTGTTGCAGCACGAATCAGTCGTATTGATAAATATCCAGCATGCGATTCGATGAAAATTCTAATAGCGAATATTGTAGGTTTGATAAAATTTACTAAGCGCATTTGATCTCATTCTTCATTGTATTGTTATTGACATGAATAGTCAATGGCTCTTCATTCTCTTTGCGAAGTGCTTTTTCTCTCTCGCAACATCATAAAATTGTAGAATTGCACGTATTAGATACTTGTTTATGTCACGTATTTCGTACGATCCCGGAGGATCCTACACGTTGCAACTTTATTATCGTTTATAGCTTTTGCGACTCCTGCCGCGCCATTGATCAACAAGTCGAAGACGATCAACAGCGACAGAATAGATAAGATATCACCACGTTTTGCCACCGATAATTGTTTTTTCGTCGACTTTTTCTGCTACGTTTTGATGCCCATACCAATTTTTGTTTTGGCTTTCATAGCCGCTTAAACAACTGGCAGCAGCTCTCTCTCCAAGAGTGGAATCTTTCGCGGTAATCCGTTTCCGTGCTTCTTCAGCGAGTATTTTTAGGGTCGTTTCGTGAGATCTTTGCTCCGCGAATGAGTTGTCGTGCCCAACAGATTAATGTCTTAATCGTACCCAACAGATTAATGTCTTGATTGCCCCTAGCCAATCGCTTTTCTAAATGCGGACCTGGACCACAATATTGATATCCGGGGATATGCAACTCGATCGGAAATGCGCATGAATTAAAAAACCGCAGCTTTTTGTTGTTGTTGACATTTGCTACAATTTCTTATAAACGGCGCTGGATCATCAATATGCGATCGATGGCACGTGAACCGTGATGTTGCTGAATCTCTGAATCAGCCTTTATATGCTCGGGTAATCGGTCTCACAGTTGATCTATATTCTTAAATTCTCGTAGCAAAATAATTTTCGGTATATATTCCAACTCTTTGGCGGATAAACTATGTACATCACAGTTGTCCGACACGATAAGAAGCATTTTGAATACTGAACGGTTTCGCTTTGTGCGCTACTATAAATATATCTACTCTCGATGTTTTTTTTTTTCAATATTATCAATGTCGTGAAGGAAGAAGATATGAAGTATTCGTGCGACAATCGCAGATGATCAAAGTGACTAATGTCGAATAAAGTATAGACTGAAAAAGAAATACGCAAGCATGGAAACATATTGCCGATTTCTATACACGAAATCATTTGCGGTCTATCGAGCTGCGGCAAAACAAACATGTTGATAAGTTTGTTGGAAAGTCCACATATGGCATACGATTCGAGAATGCGTATGTGTACTCGAAGTCGTTGCAACAGCCAAAATATCGATACTTGGAGAATTTATTAGCATCGATTGAAGAAATTTTTTATTTTACATTCTCCACTAATAATGATGTATTACCATCGAAGACGCTTCCAAATTCCATTTTTGTCTTCGATGGCATGTCACAAGCAAGACAAATCTGAATATATGGGACATGCGGTCGTCGAATGCTTCTATCTGTGTCAGACGTACGCAAAGATACCGAAGCATCTTATACGCGATAATGTAAATCTGTTGATCCTGTTCAAACAGGACGGTATCAATCTGAAACTTGTATACAATGATATAAACATTGACATGTCTTACGAGAATTTCTGTGAACTGTGTCGTTGCTGTTTGCAACCAAAGTATGGATTCGTAGTATAAATAAAGACGCGATGGACGATACAGAAAATATTTAATGAATATGGGAGAACTTTACCGTGGTTAGTCAATACATCAACTACATAACATTTCCTTTCGAGTGCAACATGGATAACGACAAAGAACTCAAGAATCGTGAGAGGATGGCGAAACAAAATTGCGAAAACGAATGACTGATTCGTAAAAAGTATCGCGTTTTAAAAACCGGCAAAATAGAGCAAGATTGAAGAAACACTTTAAGCTTCAAATCTCTAAAACAAATTGTCGAGCACTGCTAATGATGAATTTCAACCAATTAAGAAAGAAGTCAACGTTATAAAGGATGAAAGTATTACGAAAAGAAAACCTGAAGATAATAAAGATATTCATGATGATGTTAAAGATGATAATGATGATGATGACCTCTAGATGGATAATTTATGTCTTCAATTAACATCGTTGTCTAAAAAGCAATGTACAAAAGAATCGAACATTACATCGAATTCTAATTATGCATCGCAAAACTAAATTACATGAATTATCGTACGAACGTTTCCGCAGTCGAAGACGTTTATAAAACGCTCAATGAATCGCTTGAAACATTGATTAAACAATCATTGCAAATGTGGCAAATTCGTGAGGAGTTGCATAATCATTTGGAGGCATTTAGACAAATATATGTAAACATGCTTCTCGGTGGTGATAGAGAAAAGGCGATCGATTACATTTATGGTGTATACTTCAGCGAGAACGGCAGCGAAGCTCGGTGACAAATATTTCGATGTAGACAGTAATGACTTTGTGATCGTAGATGGAGTAAAATACAAAGGTACACTTGATTTATACGAATTAATTTTCAAAAGAATTCCCGACAATACTATTTACACAGAAAATGATAAATTAGCATATATAAGTATACTGTTGGCAACGAATGCTCAAGGCGCAGTCATAAAGCGGATAATCCAATAGTGGGCAGCAAAAGATACAAATATAAGAATATAATAGCACTCTTGGTATCAGGTAAAATACAAGTTGGAATGCTACTCGCCAGGAAACTAAACAACAAGTTAGGTAAAGGTATAGTCGGAAAAGGTATAATACCACGCACCATGACCCTAAACAATAATAAAGTCGATAATATTCATTAGGATGATCTTAACGAGCTAGTGGATCGTCTTCAATTGCTTGAGGCTTCGTGTCGGGCAGGTCATAATGCCCATGATAACGAAATATTGTCTATTATCGAGGAGCTTCGTGAAGCTGGCTTTATTATATTAAGTGTACAACTTTGTTTCCGCCGTTTTTTTTCCGAAATTCGAGGCTTTATTGTAAAAAACTAGTTATACATTTATAATTCAAAGTATTGTCCATCACTGGCCATTACTTTCTCCCATCTTTCGGGTAACGTACGAATCCCGCGTCGAAAAAACTGGTCATCTTTTGAGGCTATCCACGAATCGATCCAATTTTTTACTTCTTCATAAGACCGGAAGTGCTGGTCAGCCAGGCCGTGTGCCATTGATCGAAACAAGTGATAGTCAGAGGGAGCAACGTCTGAAGAATACGGCGGGTGGGATAGAACTTCCCATTTCAACGTTTCCAAGTATGTCTTGACCACTTTCGCAACATGGGGTCGAGCATTGTCATGCTGCAAAATCACTTTATCGTGTCTCTCGTTGTATTGCGGCCGTTTGTCTTTCAATGCTCGGCTCAAACGCATCAATTGCGTTCGATACCGATCGCCTGTGATTGTTTCAGTCGGTTTTAACAGTTCATAATATACTATGCCGAGCTGATCCCACCAAATACAGAGCATGACCTTGGACGTCAAAATCGCCGTTCTTGAAGCGTTGAAACCATTCGCGACGCGTTCTTTCACTAATAGCGGTCTCACACATAAGTATTTGAGAGCATTCGATGAGCCTCAGCCGCAGATTTCTTCATATTGAAGCAAAAAATTAAAACCTCCCGCAAATGACGAAAATTTGGCTCGTAAACTGACATTTTCAATCGAGAATAACTTTATGATGCAGGCACAAATCGATTAATGTTTCTATGTGGTTATGTTGACAGATGCCCAAGTTTATTGTATGACGTCTATGATCTATTTATTTCGACCACCACTTACCGCTAAAGCCATCTATAGGAAAACAGCGGAAACAAAGTTGTACACCTAATATATTATGATATTTATATTATTTTTTGTTATATGAATATATTTAAATTATTAAAATTATTTTGTTAATTCTAATAGTTTTGATTGTATTGAATTTATAATTTATTTGAATTATTATGTTTCATTGCTGTCTTTATTAAGCTAGTATACGTCCATTTTACGTTTTTTATTAACTTTAATATTTTATTATATAATTCAGCAGTGAGTTAATTATAATTTCATAATATAACAAGTTATTCTTGTGTAATATATTTTATTCTCAATATATATGTAATATATGTAATTTTCTCTATGTATGTAATTTTATATATGTGTAATTCTCTATATATGTAATTCTCAATTGCGTCATTATCATTTATGTATATTAATTGAATTTTGCGTTGTTTAAAATTTGATAATCGATGCAATAATTGATATGTATAATGTATTTAATTGTGTGTGCATATATATATGTTTTTATATGCATGTATAAATATTATGGAGATCTTTAATTATTTTATTTTTTTCAAGGATGGGTAATCAAGGACCAAAAACTTGGACAAGAAATGGAATACTTAAATGTGAGTTGCTTATATATTTTATGTATTTGTTCTATCTTACTGATGTACAAAAATTGTTTCTTGCATTTTTATTAGGTTTTTCTTTCTGTGATTTGTATTGATGTGAATCGAGTAGCTGAGATACAAATCATTGAAAGGATTATCCAATAAAAATGAATTTTCTATGTTCTTTTCTTGCTTTTTATTGTGATAGATCGAGTAGTTGAAATATGAATCAGAGAAAGAGATAGAAAAAAAGAAAATCATGATATATATAATGATACGTAGCACAATCATTCAATACTATCTTTATTTCTTATGTATTATTATAAAAATAAAACGTTATTTTAGTTTAAAAATGAATATCTTTATTCTATTCATTAATGAAATATTTATTTGTAACATTTTAATACTTCTTACAAAAATATAAGTATTCTTTATATATATATACAGAGTATGTACCAGAGTTAGCGCAGAGGCCGGCACAAAAAGAAGTTTTGCAAATATCTGTTAATTGATGTTTTTAACGTTATTTGTTTGGATCATTTAATTAATATTGATTTCATTTATAAATTTATTTATTTATCGAATTTGTAATTGACGTTACTTCTCATCAATTAAATCGGACTCAATTTAAGAATACGACAGTAGTTAATAGAAATTTCACGAAACTTTGCAATATTCATTCGGCATCGTACCGTTGAGCGATATGTCAAAGCGTGGCCGATCGCTTAGTTGCGCCACTCCTGACGACGCGAATTTCATATTCTGTGATTATTTTCAAATGCCCATTTAAAAACTATTGATGCCTTAAGATTTTGCTTAACATCTTCGATTTACTTTTTCATGAAGAATATGTACGTGCCGGCTCCTACGCTATTCTAATACACTTTGTATATACATACATGTGCGTGCGTGCGTGCGTGCGTGCGTGCGTGCGTGCGTGCGTGCGTGCGTGCGTGCGT
>NW_017259201.1:0-2978 GCF_001594045.1 Atta colombica
ATGAACAATTTTTCTGATTAATCCAAATTTGATAAGAAATTGGCTATTATTTTGACCGGAATTAAAATATATTTTTAAAAAGAAACGTACAATTTTTCAAGTTTCGTAATTTTGTCTGATATTGGTCGATGTCTTATCGGAATTTGCTGATATTATAATCGGAAATGGACAATTTTGAATTTGAAATAGTCCATTTGAATTAATTTAATAGAAATTGTCAATTTTTCAGATTAATATCCAATTTGGTCCCGATTTTTTCGATTTTTTGAACGGAATTGGTTAATTGTTTTAATAGAAATGTTCATTTTTTCAGGTTATCGTTCAAATTTTATTTGTTATTGTTCTATTTTTTGGCCGTAATGGAGTAATTTTTTACCGGAAATGAATATTTTTTCAGATTAACATACAAATTTAATTTGGTATCTGCTATTACGTTGACCGGAATTCCATTTTTTTTAATAGAAATGTTCAATTTTCCAGTTTAACATCCAAATTTTGATTGATATTGGTTGATTTTTTGGCCGGAAATGGCCGTTATTTTAATCTTAAATGGACAACTTTACAGTTTAATGTCCAAATTTTGTCTGATATTGGTCGAATTTTTGTCCGTAATTTGCATTTTAGTTTAATACAAATGTTTAATTTTTCGGATTATATCCCTTATGATTCTGATATGTTCGATTTTTTGAACGGAATTGGTAATTTTTTTAATATAAATGTCAATTTTTCAGATAATATGCCATATGGTTACAATGTTGGTCGAATTTTTGGCCGGAATTGGTCGATATTTTAATTGGAATTGTTCAATTTCATAGTTTAACTTAAATTTTATCTAGTATTGGTTTATTTTTTAGCTGGAATGGAGTGATTTTTTACCGGAAATGAACAATTTTTCAGATTAACATACAAATTTAATTTGGAATTAGCTATTATTTAGACCGAAATTGCATATTTTTTAATAGGAATGTTCAATTTTTCAGATTATAGTTCAAATTTTATCTGATATTGGTCGATTTTTTGGCCGTAATGGTGTAATTTTTTACCGGAAATGAACAATTTTTCAGATTAATATACAAATTTTATTTGGAATTAGCTATTATTTTAGCTATTTTGCGAAATTGCATACTTTTTAATGTTCAATTTTTCAGTTTTATGTTCAAATTTTGTTTGATATTGGTCAATTTTTTGGTCGTAATAGGTCGATATTTTAATCGATAGTGAATAATGTTACAGTTTAATGTTCAAATTTTGTCTGGTATTAATTTATTTTTTGACTAGAATTCGTATATTTTTTTTTCTGAAATGATCAATATTTCCGTTTAACGTCCAAATTTTGTCGGGTATTGATCGATTTTTTGGCCGGTACTGAGTAATTTTTTACCGGAAATGAACAATTTTTCAGTTTAACACAAATTCGATCTTGAATTGTCTATTCTTTTGATCGGAATTGGCATATTTTTTTAATAGAAATTGTCATTTTTTTTCTGTTTCCAAATGTTGTCCCTAATTGGTCAATTTTTTGACTGGAATTGACCGATATAGTTAAAATATTTAATTAGACTGGATAGGTTTAATAGAATGGGGTAAAGTAAGGATAAAGCTTAAGTTTTAAGATAATGCGGCAATAGGGGAAGTTGGGACTTAAGTTTAATTACTATTTGGGGGGAAAGATAAAGAATAAGAAATTTATTAATAAATAATAAATATGAAAATAAATTTTCATATTTTATAGTTTAGCGGCAAGAGGGTATAAAATAAGAAATAAGTCATAGTAAGGATTTGACTAATAAGGATATATGGATCCTTAATTAATAGGCGCTTACCTAATTCAAGACAATAAATGTACTAATAAATATTCAAAATATATTGATTAGATAGGATTATACATGAAGGATGGGTGTAAATAGATTTAGTGTGGTGAAATATAAAATTACAATTGATTTAGTAAGGGCAATTGCTAAAGTTTATTAGGGATAGACCGGAGAATAGCATGATCAAAAAGAAGTACCATTCAGATTGAATATGAATAGGTGTGACTAAACAATTGGCAGGGGTAAAATTATCAGGGTCTCTGAGTATATAAAGGTATTGAAGGATAATAAGAAGAAAAATAGATTATAACATAAAACCTAATAGTTGTTTAAGGATAAAGTAGAGGAATGGAATTTTATAAAGATCTCTATTTATACCCGTAAGATTTGGAGATCCTATAAGATGTAGAAAGAATATATGGAATATAATAAATAAAAGAATAATGAAAAGTAGAATGAAGTGAAAGGAGAAAAATCGGTTTAGTGTACAATTATTAATTGAAAATCCACTTCAAATTCATATGACTAATATATTTTCAATATACGGGATATAAGATTAGTTGATATAAGATTAGTAATTACTTAAGATCCCCAGAATATTTGTCCGCAAGAGAGTAGCCAAGGAATGCTGTAGCTATTGAAAGTAAGAAAATTGTTACACCACATATTTAGGTATATGTTAAGTTAAAAGAGTTGTAATAGATATTTCGTCCAATGTATACTCGTCCAATGTATATTCAGATAAAGAAAAAAGAAGCTCCATTTATATGGATATTACGTATGATTCAGCGATTAGATACATTTTGGATAATATGAATGATTCTATTGAATCTATTGAAGAGAATTGAAATATTAGGGCAGTAATGAATTGAGAGAAAAAGTCCCCTGATGATTTGAATTAAGAGAAAAATACCAAGTAAGGACCGAAGTTTCATCAGTAGGAGATATTAATAGGTGAGGGGAGGTTAATTAGAGAGTGGTTAATTATTTTATTAATTTTTTTCATATTTTTATTTTAATAGATGTAAAAAGTAAGGAAAATAACATTTTTTGAATAAATGGAGGGGTATTTCATATATAATATAGGAAATTGTATTGATTTTATTATGCAAGATATAAAGAAAAATATAAATTTATGATAATATTATTAAAATAATAAATATTTTA
>NW_017259201.1:3296-3722 GCF_001594045.1 Atta colombica
TGTGTTTATTAAGAATGTTAATATAAGTATGGGTTTAATGTAAAAATTATTTTTTATATAACAGATTAATCTTATATAATATAAAAAGATAATAAGTAATCCTCTAATTAAGGTAAAGTATATGATAATTGAGTATACATAGTTTTTTGATCAGAAGGATAGATTAGTAAAAATTAATGAGGAGTAAATTATTAATAAAATAACTATAGAACTGATATTAAATGAATTAAGTATAATCAAAGTAATGAGTAATAATAGAGAAAAGATAATTAATAAAAAATATTAGAAAATTTAGTCATAAGTAGAAGAGGGATAGATAGAAAATAAATTAATAAAAAAAGGGGTTTGCATTAATCCGTAAAGAAGAGATAAGATAAAAAATAGTTTAAGGAGTGGGAATATTAATTTTGGAGATTAAAGGTGTAT
>NW_017259201.1:5666-10072 GCF_001594045.1 Atta colombica
TTTTAATATGAATCTTTACATTAATTTTTTTAAGTATATTAATATTTATTTTAATTTCTTTTATATATTTTTTTATATTACCACCCTCTAATTTATTCTATAAATCTAATAATACCCGATGTATAAGCTTAAATCCGCTGTTTTTTAGTCAGAAAAACACATTTTTTTTTCCTAGGAAGCATAAACAAATTTATTCAAAGTATTTGCCCTCGCTAACTATATATTTTTCCCATCTTTCGGGCAATTTGTGTATACGCCAAAAAAATGCCTCATATTTCGAAGCAAATTACTAATCAAGCCATTTTCAAACGTCTTCGTAAGAATCGAAGTGCCGCTCAGCGAGCGTGTGGCCATCGACGAAAACAGGTGATAGTCAGAAGGTGTCAGGTCTAGTGAGTAAGCGTGATGGGGTAGCACTTCCGAGTTGAGTGTCTCCAAGTAATGTTGGACCATGGTTGACGCGTGCGATGATGCGTTGTCGTGGAGAAAAAACAGCTTGTCATATCTTTTCCGATAATGCGGCCTTTTTTCACGATGCAATTTGATCAGTTGTTGGTGGTAGCGATGAGCATTAACAGTTTCACCAAGTTTTAACAGCTCGTAGTAAATGACACCCTCCTGATCCCATCAAATGCACAGCTTCGTCTTCCTTCCGAAGCGATTTGGTCTTGAGAAAGATGGTTGGGCGGGATTAATCCAAGATTTTTTGCGTTTAGGATTCTGAAAATAGATTCACTTTTCATCGCTTGTCACAATCCGATGCAGGAACGATTTTCTTTTTTGTCTGGCAAGCAGAATTTGGTATGTGTATGGCGTCGTTCCATCTGCCTATCGTTCAGTTCATGCGACACCCATTTTCCGATCTTTCGAACCTTCCCCATGGCATGTAGCCGCATGGAAATGGCTGCTTGAGAAACACCCAATTGTTTGGCAAGCATTTTTTGCGATTGGATATCGTCCTCGTTCAAAAGAGCCTGCAATTGACAGTCCTCAACCTTCCTGGGCCGATTTTCACGCTTCTTGTCACTCAGATCAAAATTGTCATTGAACCGATCGAAACCAATCTCTGCACGTTGTTTTCGATAAAGCATTGTCGCTATAGGCCTCCACGAGTTCGTTGCGATTCGGCAGCCGATTTCTTCAAATTGAAACAGAAAAGCAAAGCTTGCCGCATATGCTTTTTTTTTAGCAAAAAAACTAGACATAATTAAACTAAACATAATTAAAAACGAAAAAATGTATGTTGTTGTATGAAATTGCTGATGATGTGCACTGGTTAATGTTGACAGATGTCAAACACATAAAAAAAGTGTGTTGTGTGCCCAGAGTAGCTTTGTACGCTCACTAATGCCACCTATGAGCAAACAGCGGATTTAAGCTTATACACCTGGTAATAAAATTCAACATCAATATAAATCTCATAAAATTTTTTTTGAAATTGATTATGATAATAAATCTCTTTTCTATTTTCGACTCTATCACTTCTTCCAACTTATCTTATATAAGAAACTTAAATTGATTAAGTTTTTTTATTTTCTTTTTTATTTTACCTTAACAATTTTGACTCTTACCATTCCGAATTATATATTTAAGAAATTTATTTACTAATTAATTTTTAATGAATTTAAAATCTTAATTTCTCTTTTTCAAACATTATTATTTTTATAAGACTTATCTTATTTCTTTTTTTTTAATAATTTTCTAGGACTTTTTTCCTATATCTTCACTGCTTCAAGTCAAATAAGAGTTTGTCTTTCTATATCACTTATACTTTGAATGGGGCTAATATTATATAAAATTATAAATTACTTAAATAACTTATTAATTAAATTTAACCCATTTAACCTATCCGGAACTTTTTTTATATTAATACTATTATTCTAATACCATTTATAATTATTATTAATTAGCTTAATTATTCGCCCTTTAACATTATCTATTCGTCTAACTGCAAATATAATTGCAGGTCACTTACTATTAACCCTCCTAGGTTCCTCAGGATTAAATATTTCTAATTCATTTATACTTTTCATTTTGATTTTCACTCAAATTTTACTTTATATCCTTGAAATTTCAGTATCTATAATTCAAGCTTACATATTCTCCATTTTATCAACCTTATACAGAAATTTAACAAATAATATCAGGCTCTATTTTTAATTTTTAATTTTATGACAAATCATAATCACCTCTTCCATTTAGTTATCCCTAGTCCCTAACCTCTGATTATTTCTTTTAGTATTTTTAATACCAACTCGGTACTGTTAGATGATTTCATAATTTTTATAATCCTATTTTATTTCTCTCAATCCCAGGTACTTTAATTTGTATATATTTATGATGACGAGATATTCTTCGAAATTACTTATCAAGGATACCATTCTATTGATGTTTCTAAAGGTATAAAATAAAAAAAATAGGAATAATTTTATTTATTATTTCAGAAATTTTCTTTTTTATTTCTTTTTTCTGAGTATACTTTCATTCTTCATTAGCCCTCAGAATTGAAATTGGTCAATCATGCTCCCTAAAGGTATTATTCCATTTCATCCTTTTGATATTTTCCTTCTTAATACTATTATTTTAGACTCATTAAGCTTAACCGTTATCTGATCTCATCATGCCCTAATCAATAAAAATATAAATGAAAGAAAAAAAAGTCTTTTAATAACAATTATCCTTGGAATTTTTTTTCTCTTCTTCAATTAATTGAATATATTAATGCCCCTTTTATTGTAGTTGACTCAATTTACGGGTCAACTTTTTTTATTACTACTGATTTTCAGGAAATTCATGTCATTATTGGAACCTTATTCCTCTCAATATGTCTAATTCGACTTTATAATATATATTTTTCATCGTATCACTATTTTGGATTTGAGGCAGCGTCTTGATACTGACATTTTATAGATATAGTTTGATTATTCTTATTCATCTCTATTTATTGATGAAGATTTTAATATAATTTATTTATAAGGTTACCTATTTTTTTATATTTATTCCTAAACTGAATCTTACTTCCACACAAATACACTTAAAACAATTAATTTTTTTTTATTCCTTAAACTCTTCTTAATATTAATTATATATTACATATTTATATATTTTTAACTAATACTTATGTATTTATAGTATAAATATTACTACATTTAATTTCTAATTAAAAAATTTAAATAAATTAACATAAATAATCATAAATATTATTTGATTCATCATTTTTTTAATTATCTTATCTTCCATCTTATTTTTTATTAACTTTTTTATGTTTTCGAAGAAACTAACTTAAATAAAGAAAAAATATCCCCATTTGAATGCGGATTTAACCCATCATCTAGGGCTCGATTATCTTTTAGAACCCAATTTTTTATTATTAAACTAATCTTCTTAATTTTCGATATAGAAATTGCTCTTCTTCTTCCATTAACTTTCATCTCAATAAATTTCAATCCCTTTATTATTTCTTACTCATTTACATTTCTATTCATTCTAATTTGTAATATTGGCCTTTATATTGAATATAATGAATATTCCCTCGATTGAAAAACAAGGTAAATTAATAATGAAAATTTTTCCCCCTTTTCTCCTCATCTAAACTAAACTTTTATTAATCTCTTAACAAATTATAGCAAATCTAATCATGCGTGTACCAATGCATGTACCAATAATTGATAATAAGCTATTGTCCTAAACCTTAAAATTATTATTATTATTTCTAACTGCCTTAAAGTTGACAATGCTATAATTCTTTTAAAGTTACTCTCAAAATTAGCTACAATTTCTGATATAAATATACTTAAAATAGAAATAGAACTTAAAATTACTCTTACATTTGTTTCTATTAAAAACCTATTAAACGAATTATTAAATACATTCCCGCAGTTATTAGGTATATAATTTTGTTTTCGCCG
This sequence comes from Atta colombica, assembly GCF_001594045.1. Taxonomy (NCBI): domain Eukaryota; kingdom Metazoa; phylum Arthropoda; class Insecta; order Hymenoptera; family Formicidae; genus Atta; species Atta colombica. The sequence continues at coordinate 9,575 of NW_017259201.1, forward strand.
TTTTCCTATAGATGGCTTTAGCGGTAAGTGGTGGTCGAAATAAATAGATCATAGATGTCATACAATAAACTTGGGCATCTGTCAACATAACCCCATAGAAACATTAGTCGATTTGTATCTGCATCATAAAGTTATTCTCGATTGAAAATGTCAATTTACGAGCCAAATTCTCGTCATTTGCGGGAGGTTTTAATTTTTTGCTTCAATATGAAGAAATCTGCGGCTGAGGCTTATCGAATGCTCTCAAATACTTATGGTGAGGCCGCTATTAGTGAAAGAACGTTGTTATGAGTGGTTTCAACGCTTCAAGAATAGTGATTTTGACGTCCAAGGTCATGCTCTGTATTTGGTGGGACCAGCTCGGCGTAGTATATTATGAACTGTTAAAACCGACTGAAACAATCACAGGCGATCGGTATCGAACGCAATTGATGCGTTTGAGCCGAGCATTGAAAGACAAACGGCCGCAATACAACGAGAGACACGATAAAGTGATTT
>NW_017259201.1:10227-10930 GCF_001594045.1 Atta colombica
TACTTCTGGTGGCAGCACTTCCGGTCTTAGAAGAAGTAAAAAATTGGATCGATTCGTGGATAGCCTCAAAAGATGACCAGTTTTTTCGACGCGGGATTCGTACGCTACCCGAAAGATGGGAGAAAGTAGTGGCCAGCGATGGACAATACTTTGAATCATAAATGTATAACTAGTTTTTTACAATAAAGCCTCGAATTTCGGAAAAAAAACGGCGGAAGCAAAGTTGTACACCTAATACTAAAGTTGAAGAATGTATTAAAGCTGATACAGGTGTTGGAGCAGCTATAGTTAAGGGCAATCACACAGAAAAAGGAATTTGAGCCCTTTTAGTAATGGTAGCTAACATTATTAATAATATTAAATCCAACCCACCCATACCAAATATTACTAAATCTCACCTCCCAACTATCATCATTATTCTAATTGCTATTAAAATTCCTACATCTCCAATTCGATTGAATAACACCGTAATTATCCCAGAATTATAAAATATATAATTATGATAATAAATAAATAAACAATATGATACTATCCCTAATCCATCTCAACCAACTAAAATCGTAATAACGTTAGGATTAATTACTATTAAAATTATAGATAAAATAAATAATAACAATAAATAATTAAACCGATTAATATACTTCTCCATATTCATATAAGTTACTCTATATAATATCTAATTATTGAAGAAATTAATATAATA
>NW_017259201.1:11030-12834 GCF_001594045.1 Atta colombica
TCTAACAATTTTCCCTCTCTATCCTTTAACAACAATCACTCCTCTAATCTATCTCTACCCTTCAAATTATATAAATATAATTAAATTTAATAAATACATTTAATAAATAATAATTAAATTTAATAAATATATTAATAAAGGAAAATGTATTACTTAAAATCATATACTCTTTTAAACTTGAATCATAAACCTTATTTTCATAATAAACATTTTTCCCATAATAAATATATGAAAATAAGTATAACGAACAAGTACTCCTAAAAAAACAAATTAACAATATTAAATACATTATTATCCTAATATCTCAATTTACAATTCTTATTAATATTAATATTTCCCCAATAAAATTTAATGAAAGGAAAAGAAAAATTTATAATACAAAATAAAAATCAACGTATAATAACTGTAGGTAAATTTCTCACTATATCCTTATTTAGAAATAACAACCGCATCGCTCATAATATAAATTTACTATATAAAATGTCCCTGAAGAACATGGTCCATGTGAAATGATCATTAAACCTTCCTGATATTCCTATTTTATAAAAAGTTATTAACCTACATAACATTAAATTTATATGAACTACGGATGAAAAAGGTATTCTTTTTATATCAATCTGAACCAAACACAAAATTGCCACTATAATTCTCTCAATAATTCTTACTCTAAAAATAATTTATCCATATTTAAACCAACTTTATAATATATCTCTATTAATCGAATTAACCCATATCTACATATTTTTAATAATACGCCAGCTAAAACTATTGACCCGTATACTGGGGCTTCAACATGAGTCTTAGATAATCAAACATGAAATAAATAAATACGTATTTTAATAAAAAAGGCCATATAAATTATTAAAAATCCTCAAAAAGTAAAATTATAAATACCTATAATTCTACCTATAATTCTCGCTTAATCTTAATCTATATAAATATATATATATTAAAAATATAAACTAATAATGGAAATGAAATTAATAATATATACATTATTATATGATACCCAGTACTTAATCGCTCTGGATTCCTTTCCCAATAAATAATTAAAAAAAAAGTAGGAATTAACCTAATTTCAAATATTAAATAAAATAAAATTAAATCAATATATAAAAAAAATAAAATTAATACTATTAATATATTAATAAATATAATCAATTTTAACTTAAGCCCTCTTTCCCTTCTTAAACACATAAATATTAACCCTAAAATTCATAAACTCAAAATTACTAATATTATTGAATAATAATTACATCCTAATCTTATTATAATATTAAATCATTCTACATCCTTACATATAAAAAAAAAAATTAATATAAATCTTAACAAATAACATAAATTATAATAAAACATAATTATATTATTATACAAAACTATAAAATTTATAAATATAATTATTATAATAAATTTTATCATAACTATTTTTCTATTTACTTTAACTTTAATTAATATTTAATCAAACTCTATCCCAAATTTTAAATTAAATTCTAATTTTAATTTTTCTAAAATTTCCTAAAATTAAATATATAATATAAATCATTTCCTCTAAATCGAACAATTATAACCAATAATCTTAATCCTAATACCCTCTCACAAACTCTAAAAATTAAATAATAAACCAAATAAAATTCCATGCCCACCTCCACTATTATAATATAAATAATTATTGATATATTAATTACTAATAACTCTATCATTATTAATATAATTAATATATGTTTATATATTAATATTAATAGTATTATAGAAATTAAAAAAATCTGTATATAAATTATAATATCTAAAAAAATGTTTTATAGTT
>NW_017259201.1:13803-20974 GCF_001594045.1 Atta colombica
ATTATTATATTTTAAAATATTTATTATTTTAATAATATTATCTTCAATTTATATTTTTCTTTATATCTTATATAATAAAATCAATACAATTTCCTATATTATATGAAATACCCCTACATTTATTCAAAAAATGTTATTTTCCTTACTTTTTACATCTGTTAAAATAAAAATATGAAAAAAATGACTAAAATAATTAATTACTCTAATTAACATCATCTCACCTATTAATATCTCCTACTGATGAAACTTCGGTTCCTTACTTGATATTTTTCTCTTAATTCAAATCATCAGGGGACTTTATCTCTCAATTCATTACTGCCATAATATTTCAATTGCCTTCAATAGAATCATTCATATTATCCAAAATGTATCTAATCGCTGAATCATACGTAATATTCATATAAATGGAGCTTCTTTTTTCTTTATCTGAATATATCTACACATTGGACGAAATATCTATTACAACTCTTTTAACTTAACATATACCTAAATATCTGGTGTAACAATTTTCTTACTTTCAATAGCTATAGCTTTCCTTGGCTATGTACTCCCTTGAGGACCAATATTCTAGAGAGCTACAGTAATTGCTAATCTTATTTCCCGTATATTGAAAATACATTAGTTATATGAATTTGAGATGTATTTTCAATTAATAATTCTACACTAAATCAATTTTTCTCTTTTCACTTCATTCTACTCTTCATTATTCTTTTATTTATTATATTTCATCTATTCTTTCTACATCTTATAGGATCTTCAAATCTTACAGGTAAATAGAGATCTTTATAAAATTCCATTCCACCCCTACTTTACCTTTAAAGATCTATTAGATTTTAATGTTATATTATATATTTTTCTTCTTATTATCCTTCTATATCCTTATATATTCAGAGACCCAGATAATTTTACTCCTTTTAATCGTTTAATCACACATACCCATATTCAATCTGAATGATACTTCCTTTTTGCCTATGCTATTCTCCGGTCTATCCCTAAGAAACTTTAGTAATTGTCCTTACTATATCAATTTTCATTTTATATACCCTTCACTAAATCTATTTATTCCCATTCTTCATGTATAATTCTATCTAATCAACTAATATTTTGAATATTTATTAATACATTTATTCTCTTAACTTGGTCAGGCGCCCAATTAATTGAGGAACCATATAACTTTATTAATCAAATCCTTACTATAACTTATTTCTTATTTTTTGCCCTCTTGCCTCTAAACTATAAAATATGAAAATTTACTTTCATATTTATTATTTATTTATAAATTTCTTATTCTTTATCTTTCCCCCCAAACAGTAATTATTAAATAATTACTTAAATCACTTTCTTAAACAGCTCCTTAATTCCCAACTTCCCCTGTTCCCGCATTATCTTAAAACTTAAACTTTTATCTTATATTATTCTTTTATCTTACACTATTCTATAAATCTCTCTAACCTAATTAACTCTTTAACTATATTATCTATATATAATTTTTTACATTATTTATTAACTATTAACTATATTCTATTATTTTCAATTTACAATCAATAATTTTCATTATTATATATTATTCTATTATTAAATTATTTAAATATCCCATCTAACAACTTATCTTAGAAATTTATCCGTATAATTTACAACATTTAAATCATTTAAATATATTTAAAATTAATGATCCTGAATAAATTTATATTTTGAAAACATATTAAAAAAATTTAAATTTTCTATTAATTCATTATTAAATACCAATATTATTTTTATTATATTTTATACCATAATAATATTGTTACTTTTACTAATTATCCTAATTTCATCCAACTTCGCATCATATATTTTTATTTATCTATTTTAACTATAGATTAATTTTACAATAACAATATCATACATAAATATAATATAACTCAAACTTCTTTATTACCCTCTCAACTTATCTCAATTTTCCCAAATAATTCAATTTACATTAACCTACACCCTAACTTTTATCATATAATATAAATACATCATTTTAATTAAGGAAAATTAAAAATTAAATTTCCCAAAATAATCTAATCAAAAATACTAACCCCGATATTCAGTAATACTTAAATTAATATATATATATACACACACACACACACACACACACACACACACACACACACACACACACACACATTTAATTAATCTCTTCAATTACTACTTCTAAAATACCGTTATACTATTTTTATTCTTTCTCCTATCCCCAACTTACTAATCCCTTCCTACATAAATACAAATATAAACTTGAATCAAAATAAAAATCATAAAATTTAAAATAAAAGGTAAAATAATCTTTCAATATAAATATATTAACTCATTATACCGCATTCGTGGTAATATCCCACGTATTAAATTAATTAAAAATGCTTTCAAATTAATATACAACCACGATCATCATAATCCAATTAAATTAGTAAATATTTCCACTATTAAATACATGAAAAAAATAATCATATATACTCAGTTATAAAAATCAAAGTAAACATCCCTCTAAAACTCCACATTAAACCCTGGAACTAACTCTTACTCAACAAAATCTATCGGCCTACAATTCAATCCCGCTGACACTCTTACAAAAAATATCAAAAATAATGGACTTAACATTTCATAAAATCCACAAAAGAATAACCTTCTCATAAAATTATCAAAACCAAAAAAATTATAATTAAATTAATCTCATATGATGAAGTTTGTAAAATAGCTCGCACAGCCCCAATTAAAGAATATATAGAATTAGAAAATTATTCTATAAACATAAATATATAACTAATAAATGTTAAAAAAATAATTAAAATCAATAAAGAATAATTTAAATAATAAATATTATTAATATATCTTTTCGGCCCAGATGGCTACTAAACGGTAAATCCATCCACTCTAAACGGAAATTTAGGCCACTTTCTGCTCAGATATGTTCATCCTCTAAACAGTAAATACATCCATTTTCATCACAGCTATGGACTCTAAACGGTAAATCAGGTCATTTTCGGTCCAGATATAGCCTCTAAACGATAAATCCGGCCACTTTCGGCGCATATATGACTCCTAAACGGTAAATTCGTCTACTTTCGGCACAGATATGGCTTCTAAACGATAAATCAAGCTACTTTCGGTACAGATATGGTCTCTAAATGGAAAATTCGTCAACTTTCTTTCCAGATATGGTCTATAAACGGTAAATCCGGCTATTTTCGGCCTAGATATAGCATTTAAACGGTAAATCCGGCCACATTCGGTACAGATATGGAATCTAAACGGTAAATCCGGAAACTTTCGGATCAGATATGACATCTAAACGGAAAATCCGTTCATATTCGACCCAGATATGGCCTCTAAACTGTAAATCCAGCCACTTTTGGCTTAGATATGGTTTTTAAACTGTAAATCAAGCCACTTTTGACTCGGAAATGGCTCCTAAACAGAAAATCCGCCCACTTTAGGACCAGACACATTGTCTAAGCGGTAAATTCGGCCACTTTTGGTCCAGATATGGCCTCTAAATGTAAATCCAGCCACTTTCGTCATAAAAATGGCCTCTAAACGGTAAATCTGGTTACTTTCGGGCCAGATATGGCCTCTAAACAATAAATCCTGCCTCTATCTGCCCGGACCTCTTAACGGTAAATCCAGTAACAATCAGCCCAGATATGGCTTATAAACGGTAAATACGGCTATTTTCTTCCTATATATGGCATCTAAACGGTAAATCCCGCCATTATCGGCCCAGATATGATCTCTAAACGGAAGAATGGGACATTTTCGGTCAATACCCTGCCATTTTCGGCAAAAATATAGCCACTAAACGGAATAGGTCACTTTCGGTCAATATGTGGCGACTATCGGCCCAAATATAGACTCTAAACATTAAATCCGTCTACTTTTATCACAAATATGACCTCTAAATATAAAATTCGAGCACTTTCGGCCCAGATATGGCCTTTAAACGGTAAATCCCTCCATATTCGACCCAGATATGGCGTCTAAACGGTAATTCAGGCCACTTTCGATCTAAAAAACGGATTTAGAGTCCATATTTGGGCCGATAGTCGCCACATATTGACCGAAAGTGACCTATTATTCCGTTTAGTGGCTATATTTTTGTCGAAAATGGCAGGGTATTGACCGAAAATGTCCCATTCTTCCGTTTAGAGGCCATATCTAGGCCGATAATGGCAGGATTTATCATTTAGAAACCATATCATGACCGAAAGTGGACAGATTTACCATTAAGAGACCATATCTGGGATGAAAGTGGCCGGATTTACTGTTTAAATGACATATCAGAGTCGAAAATGGACGGATTTACCGTTTAGAGGTTACATATGGGCCGATAGTGGCCTGATTTATCGTTTAGAGGCTATAACTGGATCGAAGGTATGGGGATATACCGTTTAGATTTCATATCTGGCAGGAAAGTGGCCAAGTTTACAGTTTAGATACCATATTTGGGCCGAAAGTGGCCGGATTTACCGTTTAGAGGGCATATCTCGACCGAAAGTGAACGGAATTACCGTTTAGAGACTATATCTGGCCTGAAAGTGACCGCTCTTAACGTTTAGAGGTCATTTCTGGTTTGAAAGTGGACGGATTACCATTTAGATGCCATATCCGGGCCGGAAAGTGTCGGATTTATCGTTTAGAGACCACATCTATTCTGAAAATGACTAGATTTATCATTTAGAGTCCATATCTGGGCCGAAAGTGGCCGGATTTACCATTTAGAGGTCAAATCTATTACAAAAGTGGCCGGATTTACCGTTTAGATGCCATATGTGGGCCGAAAATGGCTGGGTTTACCGTTTAGAGGCCACATCTGTACTGATAGTGACAAGATTTACCGTTTAAATGCCTTATCTGGGCAGAAATTGATGGGATTTAACGTTCAGGTGCCATATATGTTCCGAAAGTAGCTATATTTTCCGTTTAGAGGTCATATCTAGGGGGCAAGTGGCCAGTAAGAGGCCATATAAGGGCCACATACGGGTCGGATTTATCGTTTAGTGGCTATTTACGGGCAGAGGATAGCCGTGGTTACCGTTTAGAGGCCATATATGGGCATATGATGGTCGGATTTATAGGTTAGAGGTCATATACGGGTCGAGAGTGGCCAGATTTAGAAGCCATATACGTTCCGAGGCAGGCAGAATATATCGTTTATTGGCCATGATCTGGCCGAGGATAGCTGGATGTACCCTTTAGAGGCCTTGTACGATACGAGGATTTCCGGATTTACCGTTTAGAGGTCATATACGGATGAAGGTAGCCTGATGTAAAGTTTAGATGTCATATAAGGGCCGAGAATTGCCTGTTTCACCGTTTAGAAGCCACATACGGACCGGAATTCCCGTTTAGAGGCCATATATGGGCATATGATGGTCGGATTTATAGGTTAGAGGTCATATACGGGTCGAGAGTGGCCAGATTTAGAAGCCATATACGTTCCGAGGCAGGCAGAATATATCGTTTATTGGCCATGATCTGGCCGAGGATAGCTGGATGTACCCTTTAGAGGCCTTGTACGATACGAGGATTTCCGGATTTACCGTTTAGAGGTCATATACGGATGAAGGTAGCCTGATGTAAAGTTTAGATGTCATATAAGGGCCGAGAATTGCCTGTTTCACCGTTTAGAAGCCACATACGGACCGGAATTCCCGTTTAGAGGCCATATATGGGCATATGATGGTCGGATTTATAGATTAGAGGTCATATATGTGCCGATGGTAGCCAGATTTACCGTTTAGAGGCCATATCCGGGTCGGATTTACCGTTTAAAGACCATATCCTAACCGAAGATGCCCGGATTTACTGTTTAGAGACAATATCCGTGTTGTATTTTTCGTTTAGAGATCATATCCGGGGTTGGCCGTATTTACCGTTAGCATGTGTATCCGGGCTGGATTTACCGTTTAGTGGCCATTAACGGGTCAAGGGTGGCCAGACTTATCTCAGGCCCTCAGGTTGTCCTGAAAAACCTCCGAGATGCCACCCGTGGCCTCCAGACCATCGGGAGTGACCAGATGTACCTCCGAAAGTCTACTCCGAAGATCAGGTTCCCGGTGGCCGAACTTTTCCAATAATATTATACAGATTTATAAATTACTTAATAACTTATTCACCCATTTAACTCCATCACTCCTTTTATACTAAAATCATTTATAGTTATTATCGAATCAATTGGCTTAATTATTCGCCCTTTTACATTGTCTATTCGTCTAACTGCAAATATAATTGCAGGTCACTTACTATTAACCTTTCTAGGTTCTTCAGGATTAAATATTTCTAATTCATTTATACTTTTCATTTTAATTTCCACTCAAATTTTACTTTATATCCTTGAAATTTCAGTATCTATAATTCAAACTTACGTATTCTCCATTTTGTCAATCTTATACAGCAGAGAAACTGAACAAATAATATCAATCTCTATTTTTAATTCTTAATTTTATGACAAATCATAATCATATCCACTCCTTCCATTTAGTTACCCCTTGTCCTCTGATTATTTCTTTTAATATTTTTAATAATTTACTGTGTACTGTTAGATGGTTCCATAATTTTTACACTCCTATTTTATCACTTTCAATCCCAGGTACTTTAATTTTATATTTATGATGACGAGATGTTCTTCGTGAAGCTACTTGTCAAGGATGCCATTTAATATTAACTCCTACATATTCAAAATAAAAAAAAAGTATTTTAAAACTTTTAAAATACTTTTTTATTCACTAAAATGTAACTCATTCCTACAATTTAACAATTCTACATTTTGATTTGAATTCAAATTTTAAAATTAATACTATTTATCAATTATACTTCTTAAAATAATTTTTAAACAACAATACAAAAAATTTCTATCAAGATTTTCCTACCGTGGACTATCATTTATAAAATAAATTCCTCTAACTTTTGAAATACCACCAAATTATTTAAATTTAATGGTTCACATTTATTTTTTAATTTTTCTAATTTTATTTTATAATAATAGGTATCTAATCCTAGTTCACTAATAATTTAATTATCTCAAAAAATAAATTATTCTTAATATATATAAATATCTTACATATTCCAGCATATAAAAAATTATTTTTATTAAAAATAATTTATTATCAAATTTATTATCTCCTTAATACTAATTAATTAAATTTACTTATAA
>NW_017259201.1:23474-25825 GCF_001594045.1 Atta colombica
ATTTTAATAAATAAATAAATATACATATTATTATACTCATAATTTATTTTTTTGCTTATAATTATATTAACTTTATTTATCTATAATTAATTAAATTTTTTTCATAATTCTATTATCTATGAATAAACGATTATTTTCTACCAATCACAAAGATATTGGAATTTTTTATCCTAGCTATCTGTCCTGGTTTACTTGAATCATCTATAAGTATAATTATCCGATTAGAGCTAAGATCATGCAGCAGCCTAATTAATAACAATCAAATTTATAATTCCCTAGTTACTAATCATGTTTTTATTATAATTTTCTTTACAATTATACCTTAATTGACGGATTTGCAAATTTCCTAATTCCACTAATATTAGGATCTCCGGATGTAGTTTACCCGCGAATGAATAATGTAAGATTTTGACTCTTACCACCATCATTAACTCTTCTTATCCTAAGAAATTTTATATATACAGGAACCGGGGCAGGCTGAACTCTCTACCATCCCCTAACATCCCACATATTCCTCAGTTACCTAACCATTTTTTCTCTTCATATTGCTGGAATGTTTTTTGTTCTAGGGGCAATTAATTTTATTTCAACAATTTGAAATATACATCTAAAATCTATATTTCAAAATAAAATCCCCCTTTTAGTCTGATCAATTCTCATTACAGATATCCTACTCTTCCCATCCTTGCTGGAACTATTACTATATTATTAACTGATCGAAACATAAATACTTCATTTTTTGACCCTTCTGGCGGGGGATTGGCTACCCTTCATGGCATACAAATCAACAACAATCCTGCATTATGATAGTCTTTAGATTTATTTTTTATTTTCCATAGGAGGTCTCACAGGAATTATATTTTCTAATTCTTCCATCGACATTGTTCTTCACTTATTAGGTGTAGTAGCTCATTTCCACTATGTACTTTCCATAGGAGCTATGTTCTCAATTATCGCTGTATTTATTCACTGATTCTCCTTAATTACTGGATTTAGGTTAAATAATTTTCATTTAAATATTCAATTCCTATCTATATTTATTGATGTCAATTTAACTTTCGTCCCATAATTTTCTTGGTCTTAAAGGTATACCTCGTCGTTACTCAGACTATCCAGACTCATACTTATCTTAAAATATTATCTCTTCTATTTATTAATATCTATTTTAAGGCTATCAATCTTGCTATTCATTATTTGAGAAGCCCTATCTAAAAAACTCATTATTAATATTTTCTACATTAATTCTTTTTTAGAATGATAAAATATCCCCCGCTAAATCATATATTTGCAGAAATCCCTTCAATAGCATAAAACTCATTCAAACTAATAATATTTTATAATAATTAAATAATTCAATACTCCCCTCTCTAACTTACTTATCTTTTTCAATTTATTCCTTTTTAATTACCTAACTTTACCTATGCCTATACTTAATATTTATTTATTAAACTTTAATATGGCAGAACAGTGGTATTGAATTTAAGCTTCAATTAAAAAGATTTTTTTATATCCTTTATTAAAAATTAATACATAATCTATTTCACTTCAAGACTCTAACTCCCCTACTTATTTAATGATTTTTTTTATGATTTTGCTATAATTATTGTAACATTTATTACAATCACAATTTTATTTATCACATTTAGACTAATATTTAAACAATTAATTCATCGATTTTTATTAGAAAATCAAACAATTGAAATCGTATGAACTCTTCTTCCCATATTCATCCTTATTGCTATAGCCATTCCCTCAATTAAAGTTACCTCACTGATGAAATTTTTAACGTAAATCTAACTGTTAAATCACTAGGCCACCAGTGATATTGAAGATATGAGTACTTGGATTTCTCCAATATTGATTTTGATTCCTTTATCTCCACTGACCAACTTATAACAAATGAATTCCGTCTTCTTGATGTTGATAATCGTTGCGTCTTACCATATAAATATCCTATTCGAATACTTACTATCTCAATAGATGTAATTCATTCATGAGCAATCCCATCCTTAGGAATTAAGACAGGAATTAAGACAGATTCTATCCCCGGACGACTTAATCAAACTTTATTATTTATAAATCAACACGGAGTATTTTTTGGTCAATATTCTGAAATTTGTGGTATAAATCACAGATTTATACCTATTGCTATTGAATCTACTAATATAACTAATTTTCAAAACTGAATTTATCAATTTTATCAATAATAATTTATTTAATTCCTTTCATTATATTATATATTATATATTAATAATTTAACTAACTAACTTATCTTTAAAATTTTAATATTCCTCTTATACAAACATACTCATATATAATATACAACTTACAAATTATATTATTACCTTTTC
>NW_017259201.1:27417-28638 GCF_001594045.1 Atta colombica
TATATTATCACCCTCTAATTTATTCTATAAACCTAATAATAATAAAATTCAACATCAATATAAATTTTTATAAAATTTTTTTGAAATTGATTATGATAATAAATATCTTTCCTATTTTTGAACCTACCACTTCTTCCAATTTATCCTTAAATTGATTAAGTATTTTTATTGTCTTATTTATCTAACCTTACCAATTTTGACTCTTACCATCCCGAATTACATATTTATTAAACTTATTTATTAATTATATTTTTTAATGAATTAAAAATCTTAATTAATTACTCTTTTTCAAATATTATTATTTTTATAAGACTTATCTTATTTCTTTTTTTTAATAATTTTCTAAGACTTTTCCCCTATATCTTCACTGCTTCAAGTCACATGAGATTTTGTCTTTCTATGTCACTTAGACTTTGAATGGGGCTAATATTATACAGAATTATAAATTACTTAAATAACTTATTAATCCATTTAACCTCTTCCGGAACTCCTTTTATACTAATACCATTTACAGTTATGATCGAATCAATTAGTTTAATTATTCGCCCTTTAACATTATCTATCGTCTAACTGCAAAAATAATTGCAGGTCACTTACTGTTAACCCTCCAAGGTCTTACTGTTAACCCTCCTCATTAAATTCCATTAAATATTCCTAATTCATTTATAATTTTCATTTTAATTTCCACTCAAATTTTACTTTATATCCTTGAAATTTCAATATTTATAATTCAAGCTTACGTATTCTCCATTTTATCAACCTTATACAGTAGAGAAACTTAACAAATAATATCAATCTCGATTTTAAATTCTTAATTTTATGACAAGTTATAATCATATCCACTCCTTCCATTTAGTTACCCCCCTTGTCCCTGACCTCTGATTATTTCTTTTAGTATTTTTAATAACTTACTCTGTATTGTTAGATGATTCCATAATTTTTACACTCTCAATCCCCTTTAAGCAGCATCTTGATACTGACATTTTGTGGATGTAGTTTGATTATTCTTATTCCTCTCTATTTATTGATAAAGATTTTAATATAATTTATTTATAACGTAACCTATTTTTTTATATTTATTCCAAAACTAAACTTACTTCCACACTTAAAACAATTAATTTCTTTTTACTCCCTAAACTCTTCTTAATATTAATTATATATTGCATATTTATATATTTTTATCTAATAATTATGTATTTATATAATATAAATATTATTACA